>NC_064626.1:698659717-698962747 GCF_023864275.1 Schistocerca cancellata
TATAAATATGTAGGACCCGATGCTGGACCCCTCCAGTTGCGGAATATTTATTGTAATGGGACACCATTAATTAGCAATATTCACTTTCGGAGCAACAGAAAACCGGAGAAAATATGAAGTTGTGACAATGATTTGATGTGAACTTCCCTGTTCCATTACCGATTCAGAGTTGCACTATTCTTTTCTTTTGCAGAAAATATAAATAATACTTAACTACGGGCTTTCAGTGTAGTTAAGTCCAAGCCGGCAGAAGTGCATGATACTTTCGTAGGGGACTAAACGTTTCAATATTGTTCACAGTAGACGTAGGACGTTATTTCCTTGTAGTAAAATTTTTATCTCATTAACAACCGAGGAAGCTGCTGATGCTGTGTTAAAGAGAGGTATAGAGAGAGGATGGTTTCGTTGCCGCGACGAAGTGAATAGATCGGCGTGACTCATGACTGACATCTTGAGCCCTTACATTGTTTTTCACAAAGACAGACGAACGAAGGATGGACAAGGCGACCACTTCAGCGCATTTGGGCGTGTGCGATTCACGAACGGCCTTAACTCCAAGAACCTGCTTACACTGGGCATGTCACGTCGTACTGTCTCACCAGAGTCACCCGTCGTGGGCAGCGAAGTATTAATCGTAGTTATCACCTTCGACGATCTGCATATAGCAAATAAATCGCAATTAACTAATGTAAACTATCAACTGAGTGAACAGCCATGCGTTCCAGTCGACTATCTCGCTATTGGATCAAGTAGCCATCATCTCAACGTGTACCTCTGTCTATAGCTCATCACAGGGCACATGAAATAGGGAAGATATAGATTAGGAAATGAGACACTTAAAGTAGTAAAGGAGTTTTGCTATTTGGGGAGCAAAATAACTGATGATGGTCGAAGTAGAGAGGATATAAAATGTAGACTGGCAATAGCAAGGAAAGCGTTTCTGAAGAAGAGAAATTTGTTAACATCGAGTATAGATTTAAGTGTCAGGAAATCATTTCTGAAAGTATTTGTATGGAGTGTTGCCATGTATGGAAGTGAAACATGGACGGTAAATAGTTTGGACAAGAAGAGAATAGAAGCTTTCGAAATGTGGTGCTACAGAAGAATGCTGAAGATTAGATGGGTAGATCACATAACTAATGAGGAAGTATTGAATAGGATTGGGGGGAAGAGAAGTTTGTGGCACAACTTGACCAGAAGAAGGGATCGGTTGGTATGACATGTTCTGAGGAATCAAGGGATCACCAATTTAGTATTGGAGGGCAGCGTGGAGGGTAAAAATCGTAGGGGGAGACCAGGAGATGAATACACTAAGCAGATTCAGAAGGATGTAGGTTGCAGTAGGTACTGGGAGATGAAGAAGCTTGCACAGGATAGAGTAGCATGGAGAGCTGCAGCAAACCAGTCTCAGGACTGAAGACCACAACAACAACATAGAAGAAACAAAATCTGAGTAGTTTACGAACCCACCAGAAATATCCAGGAACGTCTAAAATCGGCCCAAAATGTTCTCGGACCACTGGAAAAAAGGTATATATTCAGAATAGTTTTGGAACGTCTACGTGGGATACAAATACAGCTCTGGACAAAAAGCTTGAAGATAACTGTAGAGGAGGAGGGAGATCAGTTGTGTTGCAGAACGCAGTTTACAGCCAGGAGATCGTCACATGGGATTAGAAAAGACAAAGGTCCTCACTGCCACCCACGAATACTATTATGCGCTTTATTCTGAGAGGCTATAGAAATTACTACACAGCAATAATTTTAATCCAAAGAAAGGAGTCAAACTGAACCGTATTTGGATCACAGTGGTTGAATGGGTGTACACAAGTCTTCCACCATGAAGAGGTAGCAACAGCGGACTACAGCAACCAGCAATGCCACATGCATACAATTTTTATGATGTGGGATTACGCACACAGGAACGAAGTTATACCTGCGACAGTAGTGAGCTAGGGAGTGTATTGGATCCTCAACGCATCGTTGAAGACGTCTTCCATTTCTGGTGACGAGACGATGGATCTTTTCAAGAAATTCATTCTGGTATGACATCTGCTCAAGCAGTTGGCGTTCGCGGAGTTCGTAACGTCTGCTCCGTTCACCCCGGTACCATCTGCCAACATGTATGAGGTCTGAAGATGGACAGTAACTTATCGAAACCGATAACCACAAAAATAAAGGTTACTTGGGGTCGAGACTGTTTACGTTCACTTGACACCTTCCTGAGAGACAACATCCACTCCTTCCAAATTAACAACAGAACTGCTGATCCGATGTGGCTTGAATTCAAAGTAATAGTATCGGCAGCAATTGAGAGTTTTATATCAAATAAATTAACAAAATACGGAGCTGATCCTCCTTGGTACACAAAACGGGTCAGAATACTGTTGCAGAAACAACGAAAAAACGTGTCAAATTGAAACAGATGCAAATCGTTTTGAAATTTGGTTTGATATTCTGGTGTGTTTACTAGTCGATAAACAACAGCGTCATCTGCAAACAATCTAAGACGGCTGCTCAAATTGCACCCAAATCGTTTATAGTAGTACGGAACAGCAAAGGGCCTATAACGCTACCAAGGGGAACGCCAGAAATAACTTCTGTTTTACTCGATGAATTTCCGTCAATTGCCATGAACTGTGACCTCTCTGACAGGAAATCACGAATCTAGTCACATATCTGAGACGATATTCCATAAGCACACAATTTCACTACAAGCCGCTTCTGTGGTATCGTGTCCAAAACCTTCCTGAAATCAATCTGAGATCCCTTGTTAAAGCAGTCAACACTTCGTGTGAGTAAACAGCTGCGAGTAAAGAGTTGCTTTTCACAAGTACGATGTTTTCTAAACCCGTTTCGACTGTATGTCAAAAAATCAAATGGCTCTGAGCACTTAAACATCTGAGGTCATCAGTCCCCTAGAACTTAGAACTACTTAAACCTAACTAACCTAAGGACATCACACACATCCATGCCCGAGGCAGGATTCGAACCTGCGACCGTAGCAGTCGCGCGGTTCCGGACTGAAGCGCCTAGAACCGCTCGGCCACATCGGCCCGCTGACTGTGTATCAACAGACAGTTTTCTTCGACGTAATTCATAATTTTCGAACACAATATGTGTTCCAAAATCCTGCTGCATATCGACGTCAATGATATGGTTCCGTAATTTAGTGGACTACTCCTACTATCTTTCTAGAATATTGGTATTACCTGTGCAACTTTCCAGTCTTTTTGTACGGCTCTTTCGTCGAGCGAACTGTATGGAGCTATTGCTTCAGCATACTCTAAATGGATCGTAATTGTTATACGGTCTAGAACAGAATATTAGCTTTCATTAAGTGATTTAAGTTGTTTCACTACTCCGAGGATATCTACTTGCACGTTACTCATTTTAGAAGCTGTCCTTGAATCGAATTCTGGAATATTTACTTCGTCTTCTTTTGTGAATGCATTTCAGGAGTGAAAAAATGTGTTCAATTAGAATGGGACCTATTGCGAAGTGCTTGTCTGTAGATTATTATTGACTTTCTGGAGGCCGGCCGGGGTGGCCGAGCGGTTCTAGGCGTTACAGTCTGGAACCGCACGACCGCTACGGTCGCAGGTTCGAATCCCGCCTCGGGCAAGGACGTATGTGATGTCCTTAGGTTAGTTAGGTTTAAGTAGTTCTAAGTTCTAGGGGACTGATGACCTTAGAAGTTAAGTCCCATAGTGCTCAGAGCCATTTGAACCATTTGAACTTTCTGGAGGCTGCATTTTGCCGCATCGACCATTGATTACATGTATGCTAGTTCCTGTAGCAGGCAATGTATCTTTTTTGGTTTCAAGATGGCCCTACGTAGGTCACTGTTAAAGGCAGTTTTCTGTTACGAAGCACACGCAGTACAAGGATATATGTCTCACATGCCTTACTCCTTATAGACTTCGTTGCACCTGAAATACTTGCTTCTGAGCACTTACCTTACCTGAAACCAACGTAGGACACTCTAGTGCCCGTATAGTTTTCAATCTAGAGGTTTGAAGAACATCATATACATAAATGTGTGTTAGCAAGGTGTTTGACGGAACACCAGCGCAATAGTAGCGCACCACAGTAGTGCCTCTTCTAGAAAGAATTAGAACAGAAACGCTGTGCAAATTGTAGAAACTTTCGTATTCCCAGTTGATACGAGAGGCGTTAAATAAGTAATGCCAGATTTTTTATGGGCATATTTCGGTTAAAAAAAAAATGCGGATCTTTGTGTGGGACTTCTTGGAATATTCCCGCTTAGGTTCATGAAGTTCCGGCAGGTGGTGTTCTAAGAAGAGAGTTGTCATTGAATTTTTTCCTATGGGAGGGGGGGGGGGGGGACAAGTGGATCGCAAATATTCGCAGGTGCTTGCAGAATGTGTACGGAGATCTGGCAGTGAACAAAAGGACGGTAAGTAGTTGGGCGATGCGTGTGTCTTCAAAACTTTATTGCACTGTTCTTCCTCACCTCCCTATAGCCAGGATCTTGAGCCTTCCGACTTCCATGTGTTTCACCGTCCGCGATAATGGATGTAGCAAGACGTTGGCTCTAACGTTGACCAGTAGAGTGGTACTATGCGGCATACGTCCGCCCTCGTGGTCTCGCGGTAGCGTTCTCACTTCCCGAGCACGGGGTCCCGGGTTCGATTCCCGGCGGGGTCAGGGAATTTTCCTGCCTCGAGATGACTGGGTGTTGTTGTGTCGTCTTCATTATCATCATTCATCCCCATTACGGTCGGAGGAAGGTAACGACAAACCACCTCCATTAGGACCTTGCCTAGTAAGGCGGTGCGGGTCTCCCGCATCGTTCCCCTACGCTCTGCAACGAAGCATGGGACCTCATTTCCATCTTTTTCATGCGGCATACAGGCCCTCCCAGCAACGGTGGCTTAAGGCCCTGGGCTGAGCGGAGATTATGTTGAAAAATAGGGTTTTGTAGTGAAAGTAGTGGAGAATAATATGATGCACTGGAATCGTTAATAAAACCAACCTACTTTCGGGAAAAAGTGCTCCGTTACATTTTGAATGCCCCCTTACATCTCTATATGTTAATAAATCAATGTACGTCTCCAAGATTTTCTGTCTGTAGGTTATATGTAGCGATGTCGATACGGTTTTTCATTGACTGATAGACTGCTTCTAGAGGAAGATGTGGAATGTAACCTATTACCGTTGTGCCAGAAAATACCAAAAGTCACTTGTGTGAAGATGGGGCTGGTCTCTAACAAACTATAAAAATTTAAACTCGTCTACGTTCAGACAAGCCGAAGAGCCAAAGAAACTGGTACACCTGCGCAATATCGTGTAGTGCCTCTGCGTCCGCACAGATGTGCCGCAACACGAAGTGGCACGAATTAGACTAATGTCTGAAGTAGCGCTGAAGGAAATTAACAAAATGAATCCCTCAGGGCAGTCCATAAATCCGTAAGAGTACGAGGAGCCGGCCGGAGTGGCCGTCCGGTTCTAGGCGCTACAGCCTGGAACCGCGTGACCGCTACGGTCGCAGGTTAGAATCCTGCCTCGGGCATGGATGTGTGTGATGTGCTTAGGTTAGTCAGGTTTAAGTAGTTCTAAGGGACTGATGACCTCAGAAGTTAAGTCCCATAGTGCTCAGAGCCATTTGAACCATTTTTGAGTACGAGGAGGAGGAGCTCTCTTCTGAAAAGCACGTTGATAGGCATCTCAGATACTCTCAATAATGTTCATGTCTAGGGAATTTGGTGGCCAGCGGAAGTGTTTAAACTCAGAAGAGTGTTCCTGGGGTCACTCTGTAACAATTCTGGTCGTGTGGCGTGTCACATTGTGCTGCTGGAATTACCCAAGTCCGTCAGAATGCACAATGGACACGAATGGATGCAGGTGATCAGACAGGATGCTTACGTACGTATCACCTGCATCTATGCGTATCAGGTATCTCGTATCACTCCAACTTCACAGACCCCATACCATTAAAGTGTCTCCACAAGCTTTAACAGTCCTCTGCTGACATGCGCTGTCCATGAATTCAGGAGGTTGTCTCCATACCCGTACACATCCATCCAGTCGATACAACTTGAAACGAGACTTGTCCGACTAGGCAACACGTTTCCAGTCATCAACAGTCCAATGTCGATGTTGACGGGCCCAAGCGAGGCGTAAAGCTTTGTGTCGGGCAGTCATCAAGGGTACACGACTATGCCTTCGACTCCGAAAGCCCATATCGATGATGTTTCGTTGAATGGTTCGCACGCTGAGATTTATTGATGGTCCAGCACTGAAAGCTGCAGAAATTTGCGGAAGGGTTGTACTTCTCTCACGTTGAACGATTCTCTTCAGTCGTCGTTAGTCCCGTTCTTACAGGATCTTTTTCCGGCCGCAGCGATGTCGGAGATTTGATGTTTTACCGGATTCCTGATATATACGGTACACTCGTTGAATGTTCTTACGGAAAAATCCCCACTTCGTTGCTACCTTGGAGATTCTGTGTCCCATCGCTCGTGCGACGACTATAACACGACGTTTAAAGTCACTTAAATCTTGATAACTTGCCATTGTAGCAGCAGTAACCGATCTAACAACTGCGGCAGACATTTGTTGTCTTATATAGGCGTTGCCGACCACAGCGCCGTATTCTGTGTGCTTGCATATCTCTGTGTTTGAATATGCTTGGCTGTACCAGTTTGTCCGCCCCCATGGCAGAGTGCTTCAAATGGGACTTAACTTCTGAGGTCATCAGTCCCCTAGAACTTAGAACTACTTAAACCTGACTAACCTAAGCACAACACACACATCTATGCCCAAGGCAGGATTCGAACCTGCGACCGTAGCAGTCGCGTGGCTCCAGACTGTAGCACCTAGAATCGCTCGGCCACTCTGGCCGGCGATGGCTGAGTGGTCAGCGCGGCAATATGTCACGCCAAGGGGCCCGGGTTCGATTTCCGGCTAGGTCGGAGATTTTCTCCGCTCAGGGAGTGGGTGTTGTGTTGTCCTCATTATCATTTCATCATCATCAGTGGAAGGCAACGGGAAATCACCACTGGAATCCCCATCAAGACCTGCCATAAGGCAGAACACAAAGTTTTTATACCAGTTTCTTTGGTATTTCAATGTATATTTTGAAAGCCACCTACTACTATTATTTTCTCTCTTCCTGTTCCATTTGCGAATAGTGGGGGGAAAGATATGTGTCGATTATCTTTTACATTAACTGTAATTTCACAAGAGGTGTGTGAGAGAAGACTAGTTGTTAGGAGTTAACAAATTTTGTATCATGGACATCCACGACTGTAGAATTGCACCATGACGAATGAGACCACTGCAGCTGCAAGATATGTCCTTTTTTCTGATCCGACTAGTTTCACGGCGTTAGAGTTACATCTTCAGGGATACGTATGTATTTCATAATTTATTCCAAACTGTAAGCAGCTGATGACCGAACAAAAAAATGGTTCAAATGGCTTCGAGCACTATGGGACTTAACTGCTGTGGTCATCAGTCCCCTAGAACTTAGAACTACTTAACCTAACTAACCTAAGGGCATCACACACATCCATGCCCGAGGCAGGATTCGAACCTGCGACCGTAGCAGTCACGAGGTTCCGGACTGAAGCGCCTAGAACCGCTCGGCCACTCCCGCCGTCTGAGGACCGAACATTCTTCGAGCAATTTTCATAAAAATGTTTAACCGTCAGATGGTAGGCAGTACAATTTAAAATAGAGCAGAATGCAGGGGAAATCACCCCGATACAGGAAAACTAAGACGTAACATCATCGTAGCAGCATGAGGTCTGTGGCCGCCTACACTGTCGTTGTAGGCTTCCTGGATTTTGGGGTCATTACTTGGCATCCAAGTATCTCCCTAACAGGCATCGCCATTCTGAGTGGATCCCGTTCCAGTTCTTCCATCAAGGGAAAATCAATGGCAGTAACGGGAATCAAACCTGGGTCGTCAACATAAGAGCCAGACACGCTGACCACTGAGCTAAGGAGGTGGACCATTTCCTTCATGGATGAATCTCAACTTCGAATCGGATTTTTTAACTTGAGAGCTGTGGTATTTGCAGGGATTTATCTATAAATGCGCAATCGAATATTGATGAATCTCTTCGTCCATTTACGCACAGTACGTTGCATTTAATTTCGTTCAGGTATAACTGTCATTCCCCGCACCAGTCAGAGATCATTTGGCTGGTCTACTACTGTTTCTTTACTGACATGTAG
Source organism: Schistocerca cancellata (assembly GCF_023864275.1). Taxonomy (NCBI): domain Eukaryota; kingdom Metazoa; phylum Arthropoda; class Insecta; order Orthoptera; family Acrididae; genus Schistocerca; species Schistocerca cancellata. The sequence goes on from NC_064626.1 coordinate 698,667,926, forward strand.
CGCTGCTTAACAGGCCTTTGTGCCTGAAACCCAGCGGCGAACTGTGTGGGTGGTAGGATAGATCATCAAATTTCCTTTTAGTCCCTACATAAATTATTCATTTTCTGATTCGCAGCGGACTTTGTTGTTGCTACGAGCCACTTACAATGTGTGTGCCGGTGGCAGGCGGACTGCCTCGGAGGGGCGCTCCAGGTTTGGTGGCTTTACGACCCGCGCCGAGGGAGACGAGGCGCTGCGCCCCCAAAAACTGCGGCTGGCCGCGGCGATCCACTGGGCAGCCGGCAGGCCGAATAATTAAACGCGGTGCGGGCCGCAGCCAGAGAGCGCGTTCATTTGGGGTGAATAATGGCGGCGGCCGCGCGTCGCGCCGGCCTCTAATCCCGCCGCATCTGCCGGAGGCGCCGCGCGCCGGTCCACCTGCTCGCGCGACTCGTTTATCAGCGCCAGGAAGCGCTGCTGGACGTGTTCACTCCTGTTCTCTCGTGCGTTTTATCTCTGTTAGCGGACGAGCCACTCGCATTATCCAGAAATAATATTTATCTGCTCAGAATCACTCTGAACAGTCCTAACAGTCCCTTTTCCACGTAATATTCGTAAGCAACGCGAGATTTTTTTGATTTTAAGGCTGACGACACTCTCATGAGTTTTATTTCTGTCATATCACACTTACTAAATGGCTTATTGTTTGCTGCAGACATGCTCTCTTGATTCCGTGTTGAAAGCGGTTTCGTTGTCGATGTGCTGTTCGCTTAATGTTGCTAACATATCTGAGATATGGCGTTCCAGCCGCTATGAAATACGCACCATGCTATTTTAAGAAAACTATTAGGTGAAAAAATTTGATTTTTGCACAGACTGTAGTATGCGCAAAAATCAAACGTATTTCGTCCGCAGCTCGTGGTCTCTCTGTCGCATTCTCGCTTCCCGAGCACGGAGTCCCGGGTTCGATTCCCGGCGGGGTCAGGGATCTTCACCTGCCTCGAGACGACTGGGTGTTTGTGTTGTCCTCATCATTTCATCATCATTCATGCAACTGCCAAGACTGGACTGAGAAAAGGTTGGGAATTTCTACGGGCGCTGATAACCGCGCAGTTGAGCGCCCTATGATCCAAGCATCATCATCATCAAACGAATTTCGTACAGTCTCATATCTTCGGTGAATAAAGAACTGAATTTCTTTCCGCTATTTCTCACAGTTACTGTGCTGCACCAAAATATTTTAAAGTTTGTCCTTGCGCTTTGTTAATTGTAAAACCGTAGACTAATCTGATTGGAAATTGCCTCTTTTAAATTGGAATGCCAGTTCAGCAGAGATCAGTGGTATTCTGGCGGTAAATAGTATGTTTGCTTTTCTACTTTCCAACTATAAGTTCGGTTTCGACGTTGTTATTCGATAACTGTTTGACGATCACCCTTGTTCCATTACATAGTTTTGGCGAGTTGAGATTTCTGAGTAGTGTTATCGAAGATCCAATTTTAAGTCGAAGGCAGTGCAATGTCATTCCTGTTACTTGTAAACAGTTTAGAAATTCTGCAGGCAACTTCGCGTTTTCTTCAATGTTTACCACCGTGTCGATCGCTATGTATATTCTCTCTTCACCGGGAATTTTCTTTTCAATACTGAAGTTGATATCGTCGATAATATTATCTTTAGTTGCCAAAATTGCCTTTTCAAATAGCAAGTCCGAACTGTATAGTTGTGAACAATGTTTGGATAAATTTGTTCGATGTGTTTTTGTTCTGCAGTGCCCATGTTGCAGATATCACTTTTGAGTTTAGTGAGGCCGGTCGGCTGCTCAGTAGAATATGTGCCTTCGCCTATTTGTAAAGCTGTTGAACAAAATTTGGTGTTATTTCGTCTTCGATAGTTCAACTCTCGTATTTTTTGTTGGTCATAATATTCGTACGTGTGGCCACAGATGTGATTTTTTTTAAGCATGCACTGATCTCGTCTGCTGGTGTTGACTTCCGGATAACTGGAAGTTTTTGCCGAAAATCTTCTGAGAGTATGAGTAGAGCTCCCTCCGTCAGTTCAGAGTATCCTCGCAAGTCTTGTGATGTTCTATCCACAGCTTCGAGTCATATTTTATGTGCCATTGCGCATTCGTCCCAGAAGATAATTTTAGCTTGCTTTAGTAGTTCTCCCCGTTCAGATGCTCTTGAGATTTTCTATATCGGAAATTGTTCTTCAGCTATATTCAACGGTAGTTCTAAGGCGGAACGGGCAGTTCGTCCTTCTTCCAAACATGGGGCTGCAACGCTGGGTGGTGCCAGTGCAAGGGCGACGTGTTATTTAGCACGTATTTCAGCCGGCATTAGATTTACTAGAAACATTTTCCGGGTGACGCCTTGTGCGTCCAAGAAAATAATTCCGCCAGTGTTGTTGTCGATCCGATCCATGATAGCGTTATAAATTTCCTTTTGATTGTCATTGAGGAGTGGATTATTGTAAGCAATGTACTGAGGTAATTCGTTGATCTTGTAGCTGTTTTAGTTTGTAATTTAGGAGTTTAGCACACTGATAGCATCTTTTCGTGAAGCTTGCATCCCTAGTTGTACTAAGGTCTGGTTGTTTATTGCTAAACATATATCTTCTACGCAAATTGTTTGCTTCAGATGACTCTGAGCACTATGGGACTTAACTTCTAAGGCCATCAATCCCCTAGAACGTAGAAATACTTAAACCTAACTAACCTAAGGGCATCACACACATCCATGCCCGAGGCAGGATTCGAACCTGCGACCGTAACGGGCAAATGGTTGTTTCATTGAAAGTGTCGTTATTGAATTCCATGATGAATTCAGGATGAGCTTGTCGGATTTGGTACAGTATGTCACCACTAATAACTCTATTTGAAGGAGCCCAATAGCTGTTTTGGATTCGATGAGTTACATGCTGTTAAAACTATGGCGAATAAGTTTCTCATTTGTTAAGCTGAGGCTGCGAGTTCTTCTTGTAGTGTTAATTATCAGTGGTTGTCGATTTCCAGTAGTCCTGAGTGTTGGCTAGCTTCTCTGTACGTCTTGGATAGGTAACCATCAACAGTCCTGAGACCTGTAAAACAACAACTGAGGAAGACAGGACTATAAAAGTTGAAGATGTCAAAACCTGTAAAACTTGTTGATTCCCGTATTTCGTGTAGTAACATAGGCGTTGTTCGGATCTACGGTGTATACTCGCCAGTTTTCGTGGCTCCTGAATGATCTTCTACTAGAATTCCTTGTTTTCGTCGTTGAAAGATTTTTCTTGTTGTGTTCCACGTATAATAGGTAGGGACGTGGACGTATAGTAATGTTTTTCGCGACTGGATCCGTTTGGTACAGTTGGTAAACGCTGTTAATCTTGTATTCTGAGATGGATCGATTGCCTTTTTTGTGGCGGTATCTTTTGTGCTAGGTGTTGCACAGCTGGTTGGCGTTCGTGTTCGGGAAAACCGTCACGTTGCTTTGTTACTGTTGATGAACAAGGGTTGTTCGGAAAATAAGGAACGATCGGTCGCTAAATGGAAACCACAGTGAAAATCAAAACTGTTTTCTTTACACATTTAGCTACACCTTCCAAGTATTTCTGTACATAGTCGTCGCTCCGACTTAGACATTATTGGAGCGTTATACCAAATTTCCAACACCATCGTCATAGAAGGCAGCCGCCTGTGCTTTCCGATAATTCTCTGTGCTGGTCTGTAGCGCGTAGCCGGCACCCAAGTATTGTCTTCGTATCCAGCGTTTCATGTGAACAGAGATGATACTCAGGACGAGACAATTAGGGCTGTTTTGTGGGTGATCGAACACTTCCCACCGAAAAGGCTGCAGGAGCGTCTTCACTGCCCCTGCAGAATGTGGCTGAGAATGGCCATGAAGAAGGAAGTGCGTGGCAGTTGTGTTAGGTGGGCTGCGTTCAATAAGGCGAAGCCTCTCAACGGGCCCTCCTACTCGGCGGGAGACATTGTTGTTCTAGGCACCTTTACTCGCTCACAGTGCGCTCACAACTGAAAAGAGCGTCTTAATGCGATCGATGGGCATACTAGAGACACTACCCAAAACGCCAGTGAAAAGCCGCATCGGATTTTCACAGTGGTTTCCATTTGGCGACCGATCGTTCCTCACTTTCCGCATAGCCCTCGTATCTTCCCATTTGGTACATGAGGATTTCATCGTTTCTGTTTTGTTGTTCACTATTTTTGCCATGTCACTGCTTTGTTCACATCCAGAAATATTAGATGAATTTCATTGACCTGCAGTATTATATGTTTATGTGTGGTTGTAACAGTTTCGAAGTAGTGTGTTATATGATACTACCTATTGATTATGTATTCCCAGTTCATCACTGCCTCATATTCGTCTTTTTGCTGTGAAGCCACCGTTTATGGGTGATCGTCTTCTATATTTGGGATAGCTATCAATTCCGGTTTGTGTATCGTCCAAGTATCGTTTCTCCATCACTCATACATGGCAAATTGGGGTTTAATAGCCCGCATGGTCCATGAATCATGTTCTCCACTACTATGTCATACAGTACAGCAACTTGTGGATTCAGTAAATCAGCTTGGATGATTTTGTCGATATCCGTGGGATGAATTCTGGCGTGTAGCCATATGAGAGTGTGTGAGTGAGGTAGTCCTTGTTTTTACCATTCGGTAGTGTACATGCAGTATCTAACGGTTCCAAAGATGAAGTATTTTGTCATAACTTCAGTAAATCTCAGTTTTTTTTTTTTTCGAAAAACGTAGGCTATTATGGCGTCTTGATGCATGGGCGTTCTTTCGTATCTTAGTCGTTCTTTGATTTCTGGTGACGCCGAAGTGCATGTGAATGCTATGAAGAGGTCAGGTCATCCATATTTATAAGATTGCGTCTCAAAGGTAGGTGAGTTCTTTCATGTGTAGTTTCAATCTTACGTAAGGCATCCGTTCCGCTTCTGTTTCTGCATACACATCTACCAGGAATTGTTGGAATAAACGACCAGTGCTGAGGACGTGATTGTATGGTTCATGGTCCGGTCATTAACCAGAAAGTATAGAATACATTGGAAGTGACTTTTTCGTTTCTTTCTACGCTTGCATCAGGTTTCCATTGTCCACAATTACGATTACGACTTCGTCCATCTAAGATGCGTTAAATTGACGCTCATGTTCTCCATATAGTCTTTTTTCGGCAAGAATTTTAACTTTGTAGTCATCAAAAATCATTCTGTCACGTGCTGCTTAGAGTATGTGAATCAGTTGATTGTATTCGTGTATGATCCTCTTTACATCTCTGACTACTCGTCTCAATCCACTGGTATTTGTGCACCCTTGATCAAGTTCTGCTTCTTCATTTCCGATGAAATATACTTGCACAAATTTATGGTCTTCGTTGAGTGGTGTTAGAAATGATCCGATGTTGTCATAGATTTGTCATTGGATGGGAAAAAATCATAATGGATTTGATCTCTTTTAGTATTGATTGAAGTGACATCAAACGAAGTCATTTGGAAGCAGGCATTGTACGCCTTTGTCGTTTGAAGGAAGTGTTTTGATTGTGGGTTTCCCCGGTCACATAATGTAAAATTTTCTGTGGAGGTGCTCCCAGTAGTGGTATTCGAATTTTTCCATTCATGCAACAGAGTTCTGATGTTTCTCTACTGAAATATCTCGCATTGAAAAACTGGCAGATGTTATCCGTTTTTCCGATTAGCACGTGTTTGTGTTTATTATATTCTTCTCTCGGGTCGTAGTGGAATGCTTCGTTTGTTATGTTGTAGTGTTTACTTGTCCTCGACCGCTCTTCTCGTAGGGTCATATTTTCACGGCTGGTTGGAGTTCGTAGTCAAAATTCTTGATACTTCGGTCAATCAGTTCATTTCTTTGTTCTTCGGTTTCTCTTCTTCTCACGGTGCCCATTCTTGTTCTTGGAAACTCGAATGTGGTTCGCGCTCTTCGTTTGTTTCGTTTTTCGTTGTTCATTTTGTTTTCACCGTTTTACTTCAGAATTGGCAAGATCTCCTTTTCTTTTGGGCATTTTCTAAAATATAAATTAAATCAGCTTTATTAACAAATGCACAATGCACACTTTACACCCTTTTCACACTTTATTTTCGATTTATATTCACTCACACTTCACTGTTTGCTCTTATTCACTCACTGCACTACTTTTCACTTCCTCCCTTCGTTACTGATAAGAAACTGACGTTCGAACGCACGACGGGTCTTGCTTGATATGCCCCTACCATTGGGTAGCCCCTCCAACGGGGCGTTCTAGAACGTACCAAAAGGGCTTCGAATGGTGCACAATGTTCCAGAACACTACGCAACATTCAGATTGTTTTGGAATGTTCCATACTGATCGGGGATGTTCCGGGATCTTCCCGAACTTTCTGGTATCTTCCCGAATCTTCCCGAATATTCCCGAGCATTCCAGAACATTCCGTACAATTATGGAACGTTCAGGAACATTCTGAAATGTTGTGGGATGCTCTAGAATACTTTCGAATGTGTTCTAGAACAGTCTCGAATGTTCTTCAATGCTCTATAAATTTCTAGAGACGGAACTTCCCAGCCCTTACATCTTCAAAAGCACGTCCTTCAGGTAAAAACAGGAACCTTCTTCATGGATCGAGCTTAGAGTGCTCCCTTGATCGTAGCAGGATTCGTTCCTGAGTTTTAGCGGCACGCACATTGTACGATTACTTTTGTAATATAAATATACTGATTAAGTTCAAAAAGATACTTCCTTTCGTTCTCAGGTTATTGGTTTTTATATCTGGTGGATGCTCGCTCAAGACACCCCATTTCCGTCCCTGCACACTAGGAATCATGCGATCATAACAATCGTCATATTTTATAAACGGTTAAAACTATCGAAACGAGGATTCTTGCAAATTATGGCACGCAAAGAGGCACGTATACTGTATGAGAAATACTCGAAACTTTTCTATGCATGGAGATGTGGAGGTAGCTAGTCCGCAACAATGAAGGGTCAGTGGTCCGGGGCACGTAGAAACATCAATAGTGCTTAAGAAAAACGGAGGTGCCAGGTTTAAACACGACCTCAGTGCCTTCGGAGTGCCAGAGGATGACGAGGTAACTCATTCACAGCAGTCAAAGGATTATAGCTGGAGCATCCTCTGCTGGTTCCAGATCGAGTGTTTAAACAGTGGGAGTGAAAAGTGGTGAATGAAACAGTCTGCTCGCTGCTTCTGGATCTGATTGACTGAAAGGGCTACCTTGTAAAAGTGAAGCTGCGAGGAGCTCACGAAATGGAGAAGTCGGTGGGTGACCTACAGCGGTGCAGGAAGAGAGAAAGAAAGAGAGAAGTATGTGTGTGTGTGTGTGTGTGTGTGTGTGTGTGTGTGTGTGTTGAGGTTATCAGAGCCTGCTGCGCGGGCAGAGAGTCGCGGGGTAGAGGCGATGTTTCGGGAGTTTGTGATGTGTTGGCAAATGTGCCAACACCTTGTAGATAGAGGAGGCCGAAATGCACGCTATAATCTAACGCAGACGGGCATGAGGTCTGAAACAGGATACGTTATGAATGCTATAAAGAAAAGTACGTACCTGCGGTTATACTTAACTTTAATCCATCATTTGTATACAGCATTCTTGATGATACGAGTGAGACTCTCTATAGAAATGGTTAATGGCGCCTTGCTAGGTCGTAGTCATGGACTTAGCTGAAGGCTATTCTAACTATCTCTCGGCAAATGAGAGAAAGGCTTCGTCAGTGTAGTCGCTAGCAACGTCGTCGTACAACTGGGGCCGAGTGCTAGTAAGTCTCTCTAGACCTGCCGTGTGGTGGCGCGCGGTCTGCAATTACTGACAGTGGCGACACGCGGGTCCGACATGTACTAATGGACCGCAGCCGATTTAAAGCTACCACCTAGCAAGTGTGGTGTCTGGCGGTGACACCACAGTTTGAGTGCGTCTAATTGCGAGAGAGTTATTCTCAGTGATCAGTAAAGTTGTTCTGCCAGTACGGCAAGCTTTGAAAGAGATCAAAGGGCGCAGGCCGAACACTGGAGACACGTAGATACAGGAACCATCCGTATAACAGTTGTAAATTGTTTTAACTTGTTCGGATAGTACCAGAGCTCCCAGCGCTAATAGAAAACACTGACGCTCAAATCGAAATTGTGCTAAATGCATACTCTGTGAATTATTTCGAACAGTTAGTTCATGAGCCCATGTGACTAGTAAACGGTTGTGAAAACACAACTGACCTCTTAGCAACAATAATCCTGAGCTAATAACGGACACACGGGTTAGTGAACACAGGGCTCTCGTAGCGAGATTGAATACTGTAACCCCCAAATCCTCCAAAAGTAACGGAAAATATACCTATTCAAAAAGAGATAAAAATTCACTTGACGCCTTCCTGAGAGACAGTCTCCAATTCTTTCAAATTACCAATGTAAGTGTAGACCAGATGTTGCTTGAATTAAAAGAAATAGTATCGGCAGCAACTGAGAGATTTATACGAAACAAATTATCAAACGACGGAACTTCTCCTCCTTGGTACACAAAACGAGTCAGAAAATGTTGCAGAAAAAACGAAAAATACACTCCAAATTTAAAAGGACACAAAATCTCCAAGATTGGAAATCTTTTACAGAATCTCGAAATTTAGCGCGGCATTCAATGTGAGATGCATTTAATAGTTTTCACAGCGTAACCGGGCAGAAAATTCAAAGAGATTTTGGTCGTATGTGAAGTATGCTAGCGGCAAGACACAATCAATGCCTTCACTGCGCGATAGCCATGGAAATACTATTGATGACGGTGCTGCCGTAGCAGACTTACTAAACACAGACTTCCGCAACTACTTCACTACAGAAGACGAAGTAATTATTCCAGGATTAGAGTCAAGAATACCTGCCAAGATGAGGGACGTCGAAATAGATATCCTCGGAGTAGTGAATCAACTTAAATCACTTAACAAAAGTAAGTCTTCCAGTCCATTCTGTATACGAGTTAGGTTCCTTTCAGAGGACGATGATACAATAGCTCCATACTTAACAATCGTATGGAACCGTTCACTCAACGAAAGATCAGTATCGAAAGACTGGAAAGTTGCACAAGTCACGCCAGCATTCGAGACAGATAGTAGGGGTAATCCACTAAATTACAGTCCCATATCATTAACGTCGATATAGAACAGGATTTTTGAACGTACAGTGTGTTCGAACATTATGCATTATCTCGAAGATAACGGTCTATTGACACATAGTCAACATCCTTCTTCTTGGGAAACACAACCAGCTCTTTACTCACACGATGTCTTGAGCGCAGTTGACAAGGGATTTCAAATTGATTCCGTATTCTAGAATTCCGGAAGGCTTTTGATACTGTACAACACAAGCGGCTTGAAGTGCAATTGCGTGCTTTTGGAATATCGTCTCAGTTATGTGACTTGATTCGTGATTTCCTGTCAGGGAGGTCGCAGTTCGTAGTAATTGACGGGAGGTCATCGAGTAAAACAGAAGCGATTTCTGGCGTTCCCTAAGATAGTGTTATAGGCCCTTTGCAGATCGTAATGCATATAAACGTTTTAGGAGACAATACGAGCAGCAGTCTTAGGTTGTTAGCCGTTTATCGACTAGTAAAGTCATCAAAAGATCAAAACGTACTGTAAAACGATTTAGAAAAGATATCTGTATGGTGCGAAAATTGGCAATTGACCCTAAATAACGCAGAGTGTGAGGTCATCTATATGAGTGCTAAAAGGAATCCGTTAAACTTCGAGTACACGATAAATCAGTCAAATCTAAAGGTCCTGTTGACCTAGGAATTACAATTACGTACAAATTAAATTGGAATGAACACATAGAAGATGTTGTGGCGAAGGTTAACCAAAGACTGCTTTTTATTGGCAGGACACTTAGAAAATGCAACATATGTACTAAAGAAACTGCCTATACTATGATTGTCCGTCATATTTTAGAATACTGCTGCTCGGTGTTGGATTCTTGCCAGATATGATTGACGGAGTACATCGATTAAGTTCAAAGAAGAGCAGCAAGTTTTGTTTTATCGCGAAATAGAGGAGAAAGTGTAATCGAAATGATACAGGATTTGGATTGGGTATAATTAAAGCAAAAGCTTTCCTACGAAATTTCAGTCACCACCTTGCTCATCTGAATGCGAAAATATTTTGTTGACACCGACCTATATAGGGAGAAACGATCACCATGATAAAATAAGGGAAATCAGAGCTCGTACGGAAAGATATAGGAGTTCGTTCTTTCCGCGCGCTTGACGGAACTGGAATAATAGAGAATTATTGTGAAGCTCGTTCAATGAACCCTCTGCCAGGCACATAGACGCGATTTGCAGAGTATCTATGTACGTGTACGTGTAGATTCCAAACGTGTCCTCGTGCGCGGTGATGGAATTCCGCCTGCTCTACCGTTTGACGAGTGTTGAAGTTCCGTAAACGTGCTCATGGTCGACAGGAAGAAGAGGACTAGCAGAGCATGGAGCCGTTACCCGTAGGGTAGGAGAGGGAAAAGGTGCGCTTGCCACTTTTCTAGTTTCCCTTCTGCTCTCCTGATTACATTACAGTGAAACTTGTACAAAATACATCTAGGATCATACTACAGACGATACCAAAGGTTCAAGACTGATCTTATGGTGTATTAAAGTTATATATAATATAATGTGACAAATGAAGAAATTATTGTAACTATAACAAAGCAGAGTTAAAGTATCTCTCAGGTACCACCATTATTAACTTGTATAATGTTTTACTACATCAAAATCACAATCATCGTCACAATTCATCACCATCATCGTCATCATCACCATTATCGTGATCGTATTAAATATCAAAATACAACATATCACTAATTTAAGTACAAAACATTTTAACACAATTATTATTTGACCATTTTTTTGCTAAACTTTACTGCCTTTTTTAGGTACAGTCCGTTTCATCTTCGTTATAGACTCGATGAGTTGGAAAACTATATATAGATTGCAAAGTGTCCAAATTTCTGTAAAAAAAAATTCCACATTGTGCCTAATTGAGCCCCTTTAACTTTCCGATACTGATTTTCTCCGGTTGCCTCAAACTTAAATTATGATGAGCGATGGATGAGGAGAGCTGTCATCTCCTGGCATTCGGGTTTCTTCATTAAACGGGTGATTTGCTAAGTGTCGGAAGTGCTTGAACATAAATCCGGCGAACATAGGATCCAGAATGACACTGTGCTCCACCAAATCAATTTCCCTCGTCTCAGAAAACAGTCTCTTGAAAGCCACCAATGATGACACTCCATATCATGCTTTAAGTCTTTTACATAATGCGGATTCGTTATACTCAAGCCTTTTGGAAGCATATCTAATGAAAGATCCGTTTTCTGTTAGATTCTTAGCTTCTAACATTCTAGAAGACAATGGCGTGGAGGACGTTTTACTCCTGTAGTTTCTATAACATGAAGCTGAAATTGTCTTATGAATACTGAATCAGTCTATGTGAAACAGTGAAGTGTAAATTAAGGTTACTTAAATTGTTAAATAAACCTACGTGTTGAATGTTAAAACTGAAGGAAGAAAAGGAAAATGTTTGGGGGCAAAGTACACTTGTGGACATTTGCCCCAGTTAGGTTGCAAGACCTTTGCCGCGCGGCGTTGATTTCTGAACTTGTTAATCTAACACTTAAGCTTACAGCGTGAGTTAAGTTATGTACTTGTATACGATGTATTGGTAATTCTTTGGGTTTTGTTACAACAGACAGATAGCTATCAGTTACATGGTAAATACATAGATCGAAAGTTGTAAAAAATAATTCAATCTCGAAAGTTTCAGGTCACGAACCGCTAACGCAACACATCTGACGCTACCGCCGTAATAGCTATTATCTGGAGATGCAAGGCTGCCATAATACACTTACCAGTAGAAAAAAACACTAAATTTGGGTCTCTTCTCCATGAGCACGTTTGTCCCCATCTATCTGAAGTGGTGCCCAACGAATGAGACGGAATTCCGGGGACCTATTGCAAGGAAATAAACTCAATTTGTTCCCATTGAAACTTAACATGCGGTTGTTTTGTTGTGTTTTCCTTTTTTGACTTTGAACTATTCCCAATTTTGCTCTTTGTAGAGATCGTCGACGGAAACTGGCTGCAGGAGGTGTAGTGATTGTTTAATGTGTACATTTTACACTCTAGTGGTCTGATGTGACAGTATCTGCGAAACTAGTTGGAATGCTTGTGAGAATTTATCACAGATATAGGAATGGTGATAATTTGAATTCTGCCTCATGTTTCAAGGCAAGACCGGCGACCGTTATTTGCACATATGGAGTAGTACAGTAGTTCAGAGAATTAATCCAGGTCGGCAAGTGATGAGCTTGAGTAATCCTGCAGAGAAATATGTGGCGGAATTAGTTTCGAGCAGCCACACTTGGCTAAGAGTGCGTGTTTTTTTGCCAGAGCCACAGTAGGGGGACAAAGTGGGCATCGGTGCCTTTTGTTAATGTGGGTTGCCTAAATCAGGGGAAAGTATGCACTCAAGGGCAAACCTTTTATTCCCTTTTGATTGAAAGGTACTTAACCTATTGTTCTGCTAAGAGGATTCAGACCCCCTGGGGATAATCTATCATTTTGATTGACAGGTTATGACCCCCTAGGGATAATCTACCCTTGTGATTGACAGGTCTTTAACCTATTGTTTCACCCCCCTCCCCCACCATCCTCCTCCTTACCCTCCATCTTCTCCTTCCCCATCTTTTAGGGAACTCCCTTCGCCATTACAAGCAAACTTTTTTTAAATTGATTAGTTAATTAAATCCACTGGATTTCTGTGCCCTTGCTAAACTGCCCCTCCTCTACTTCTTGAGCATCATTGATAATGTAGGTAGTTGACTGTGCAGTACAACCTTTCATTGTTAATTCTCAAACATATACAACAAATATACCAAACAGTGATCTACATATTTCTAGCACTTTGAGCATAGAACATAACTTGCGGTCTTTCTCTATGTGGATGGGAGTCACAGGGCATTCCTGCATCCTTGCAATAAAGTTAGGGACTGAAAGATGATTTCCTGGGAGAAAGAGAACTATCTGCCTCTAAACTTACTTGCATTTGCGTTAAAGCATAACCAAAAATGAATGGAGTGATCGGTTGAGATGGAGTTGTAATGAGGTATGATTTAATGCTAGTTTGGTGATGCATTCTAGAGAGAGAAGGAGATATTGCTGCAGGTCATTTGACAATTTTTTTCTGTTGTTCTGTCAGAAAGCATAAGTTGTGTGGCATAACCTGGGTTCCACTCGTATTCAACTGCTTGTTCCATTTATGACTTAGAGCACTGGCTACTTGCTATTGTTAACAGAAAACCTCTCAGTCATCAAAGGACTGCTACAGTTGCAGGTTCGAATCCTGCCCCGGGCATGGATGTGTGATGTCCTTAATTTGGTTAGGTATAAGTAGTTCTAAGTTCTAGGGGACTGATGACCTCAGATGTTAAGTCCCATAGTACTCAGAGCCATTTGAACCATCAGAGGACTTCCATCTCAAGTGTGATGGAACATATCCATCCTGTTTCGACATATGCAATGTACTCTATTCCCCTGCCACATTTTGGGCTCAAAATCGAGTGATCAGATTCATAACTATGGTGTACTGCAGTCCTCGTGTATACACATGCTTAACAGATGTCCTGTTTATGGAGTTAGTGACGGCATTATGTGTAATTTCACACATCAAACATCGCTGCTATGCTTTTTTCTCTTTCTTTGTAAGAGGTATTCTCCATTACTAATGATCGTTTTATAAAGAAATGATTCAAGCACAGAATAATTTCTGAACCATGATTGGATGTAAACAGTGGGCGCCATAAACCTCTGGAAAGCTATATCGAGCATGTATCACACAGAATCGATGTTTTTAGGAAGCAGTTTTTTTATTTTACAGTTTTTCACCATAGTTTACTGAAGATAAACCTTCAAAGAGAATGTATGTCATGTGCTGGAAATATATTTCTTACAGTGGAATATTAAAGCCATTAGATTCCGTACGACTAATAGGTAAGAAACTGCACTACCTGTTTTAAGTGCAGAATCGTGTAGCCTCAAGAATGCAAGTGTTTATTTTCTCTCTTATCAATACCTTCTTGGTACTGATCCCGGAACAATACTTAAGAATTGATAGTGCAGTTGATTTACATAAAATGCTTCAAACTCCGTCTGCCTGGAACTTTGTCATGCACAAAAACCACCCATTTCTTCTTCTTCTTAACCATCTGTATTACATCACAATGCTTTCATACCTACTACTATACACCAATAAGTGTGTCCTCCTCAACATTTGTGCATCTGGAGAAATCATGTGCTCTTGGATAGGTACAGAACAGCAGTTATGGACTTGGCTTGTTCTATTCCTTTAAAAGACACTGAATGTAGCGGGCTACTTCTGGTCTGAAACATATTAAAGTTATGACAGTGCTGCAGAGAGGGCTGGTCAAAGACTATGCAAGGAGACCTTTCAGTCTCTAACTTTATCCTAAGAATGTGAGACTACTCTGTGACTCCCAGCCACATAGAGAAAGACCATAAATTACGAAGTATACACGAAGTGCTAGAAATATGTAGATCACTGTTTGGTATACTTTGACGTATTTGTTAGAGAATTAACAATGAAAGGGCGTACTGCACAGTCATCTATACACCTATACATTCGCAAAGGTACTCGCAAAGTAAAGTAGGGGTGGTTTATCGATGACACAGAAATTGGGAAGCGTGATGCTGTGTCATTGGTCGGTGTTGAAATTACGGTAACATTGCTAAAAATCGATTGCATTATCAATTGTGATGCTTATTACAGTCATCGACAGTGTCTTTTCCGTTCATTGGTATGCTGTTGATTACCATATAATGACTGACTGACATCGCTTGCTTGAGATGGAGAAAGAGTCTTGGTGGAGGAGCAACACCTTCTGGGGTGGCCACCACCGAAACAGTGATCGCGAACATGACTGCAATTCGAGGAATCAATGGAAACGGAACACTGAGGGATCAGCTATTCCATCATTTTGATAGGTCATTTTAAATGTAGGGGCTGTCAATTACCTTCGGAGAGCAGTTTGGAAACGATCCACAACGCCGCAAAACTCTTCCAGTTTCGATACGTTGCGACTGTATTTTATTTCACATCATCTGGTTTGTGTGTTGTGATAGCAGTGGCAACATGATTTACACCAAGCGACGTCTAGTATTTGTGAGAGGCAATCGGTCAAAATGTACACTACTGGCAATTAAAATTGCTACACCAAGAAGAAATGCAGATGATACAAGAGTATTCATTGGATAAATATATTATAGAGTAGTGAATGGCGTATTGTGACGAGCCAGTTGCTCGGTCACCATTGACCAGTCGTTTTCAGTTGGTGAGAGATCTAGAGAATGTGCTGGCCAGGGCAGCAGTCGAACATTTCCTGTATCCAGAAAGGCCCGTACAGGACCTACAACATGCGGTCGTGCATTATCCTGCTGAAATGTAGGGTTTCGCAGGGATCGAATGAAGGGTCGTAACGTCCACTGTTCAAAGTGCCATCAATGCGAACAAGAGCTGACCGAGACGTGTAACCAATGGCACCCCATACGATCGCGCCAGGTGATACGCCAGTATGGCGATGACGAATACACGCTTCCAATGTGCGTTCACCGCGATGTCGCCAAACACGGATGTGACTATCATGATGCTGTAAAAAGAACCTGGATTCATTCGAAAAAATGACGTTTTGCCATTCGTGCACCCAGGTTTGTCGTTGAGTACACCATCGCAGGCGCTCCTGTCTGTAATGCAGCGACAAGGGTAGCCGCAGCCATGGTCTCCGAGCTGATAGTCCATGCTGCTGCAAACGTCTTCGAACTGTTCGTGTAGATGGTTGTTGCCTTGCAAACTTCCCCATTTGTTGACTCATGGATCGAGACGTGGCTGCACGACCGTTACAGCCATGCGGATAAGACGCCTGCCATCTCGACTTCTAGTGATACGAGGCTGCTGGGATCCTGCACGGCGTTTCGTATCACTCTCCTGAACTCACCGATTCCATATTCTGCTAACAGTCATTGGATTTCGACCAACGCGAGCAACAATGTCGCGATACGATGAACTGCAATCGCAATACGCTACAATTCCACCTTTATCTAAGTTCAAATGTTCAAATGTGTGTGAAATCTTATGGGACATAACTGCTAAGGTCATCGGTCCCTAAGATTACACACTACTTAACCTAAATTATCCTAAGGACAAACACACACATGCATGCCCGAGGGAGGACTCGAACCTCCGTCGGGACCAGCCGCACAGTCCATGACTGCAGCGCCCCAGACAGCTCGGCTAATCCCGCGCGGCAACAAAATATTTGGGAGTGTACAAAGTGTGTTACAGACGAAAAAAACAATTTATCAGACAGCAAAAGAGGGTCCGTCTCTTGTGACTGATAATCTGTGGGATATGGTAATCCTACAGTACAGATGATGAAACTGTACACTAGTGTGTGCAAGCGACTTAAATCAGTGGTCAACTGTGGAACTAAAAATTCGACACTCAGAGCAACAACAAGCTCGGGAACTAGGAACACACACGCACACACACACACACACACACACACACACACACACACACACACACACAAAAAGCTTTCATATTAAAAGGATAAACCGTCATTTGACTGTGTATTATCATATTTATCTTTTGTGTCATTCAAATTTTGGCTTTTATCCCATTACCAAGCATAATGCTAAAAGTTGTAGACAATAATCAAGTAAAATTACTTAAGGTAATCCAAAGCAGGTAAATAAGGCTAACACATGTTTATAATATTTTAAAGGCATCTGTTAGCCGTATTTACCTGTTTAATATCTTAAAGACATGTGTTAGCCTTGTTTATCTGCTTTGCACTTCCCTAATATGCGCCTAACTTAATAATGATCTAACGACTTTTAGCATTGTATTTGATAATGGGGTAAAAGTCGAAATCTGGATACGCCGTAGAAGATGTCTTCTCCAAAGAACTTGACGTCGGGCTATTAAATACAAAAAAATTCTTTACGAAGGAGAACAGAATGATAGTAGCAACAAAGAAAGTGACCGAACGTGCTTGCAAAATATTGAATATATTGATGGGGTTCGAATTACCGAAAGACGGACTTCCAGGGTAAGAGCGAATAGGCTTTCTACCTAGAGAAGGAGACTCGGGGATTCAGATCCTTGTCTTGTCATCCTGCTTCGTATTTCATATGCATTCTCTAAATTTTCGTACTTTTCGCTTTGGCTACTTGATCAAGTCGCGGCCGCTTCCTTCTTCCTTTCTTCGTTAACCGAGCTCAATATGTTCGGTGATGATATTCAAAGAATAACATGGAATACATAAATCACGATGTCAGAAGATACACTGATACATAAATTAAGTTGGAGACCACTTGGGGATGTTCCAGTGGGTCCGCATCTAAACAATTTCTACGTAATTCCAGACGTGACTTTATTCGCTTTGATGTATGTTGTCAGGTGCAGACATTCAAGATTTTCACATCTGGCTTAGAGAGGTAGTTACCGTCCATAACAAGTATCGCTATTCTAAATACAGTGAAGTTTCAGTTTTCTTCCACACTGGATGATAACCCAAGTATGGTGTACTGATCATCTACCAGGATAAGTCAATTATTATCCGCAAAGTAGTTATAAAATATTATTGCAATCAAATAGGAAACTCACAAGAACATCATTTTTCGACATAGTCTCCTTGCGTTTCAACGCACTTGGTTCATTGTTGTACAAGCTTCTTGATGCCCTCATAAAAGAAGGTTCTCGGTTGAGCTGCGAGCGAGGAATGCGCCGCTTCTTTCACTGCTTCGTCCGAGGCAAATCGACGGCCCCTTAATACCTGTCTGAGTGGAACAAACAAGTGTTAGTCAGAAGGGGCAAGATCGGGACTATATGGAAGATGATCAAATACTTCAAATTTGAGTTTGAGGAGCGTTTCAGCAGTGTGGACAGCAGTATGCGGACGGGAATTGTCATGCAACAACACAACGCCTTTTGACAGCAATCCTCGGCGTTTGCTTCGAACTGCAGGCTTTAGCCTGGCAGTAAACATCCCACTGTAACGTATACTGTTTATTGTTGTGCGCCTTTCCCCATAATGTTCCAGTACTGGATCTTGTGCGTCCCAAAACACCGTAAGCATCAGTTTTCCTGCGGACGGTTGGGTCTTGAACTTCTTCTTGCACGGCAACTTTGGATGTTTCCGTTCTATACTCTGCCGTTTACTCTCCGGCTCGTAATAATGGATCCATGTTTTGTTATCAGTAATGATCTTGTCTATGAAGTTGTGTCCTTCGTTACCATAGCGATCCAAATGTTTTTTGCAGATGTCCAAGCGCGTTTGTTTATGCAACTGTGTGAGCTGTTTTGGGACCCATCTTGCACAAACTTTATGAAACCCAAGTCTGTTGTGGATGATTTCGTAGGCAGAACCATGACTAATTTTCAGACGATGTGCTACTTCGTCAATAGTTAACCGTCTCTCTAAGAGAACCATTCCACGTGAACACTCAATGGTTTCTTCATTTGTGGCGGTAAACGGTCATCCGGATCCTTCATCGTGCGTAACATTTGTGCTACCATTTCAGAATTTTTCAATCCATTCGTAGACACTCCGTTGTGGCAAAACACTGTGCCCGTACTGTAACGAAAGTCTTCGATGAATTTCGGCCTTTGATACGCCTTCCAACCACAAAAAACGAATCACTGAACGTTGCTCTTCTTTAGCGCAAATAGACAGCGGAGCAGCCATGATTAACAGTACGGCAGCGTAACGAAACTAACGTAGCAGCTTGAAAATTGTAAAGATATAAAAACAAATAGACGTAAACAAAGCATGCGTCATCAAAGTAAAACGACAGTACTACCAAAATAAACAAAAACATAACTAAATTGCATGTAATAATTGACTTACCCTCGTATTAACCCATTGCTTTAACTGGATACAACAGGTATTTTCCAGAACGTAGCCACTCGTATAATTTTATATAGCGAGAGTTGTAATGCAGGGGACTTTCGAGCTGCAAGATTTAAAGAATACAATTCATTTCGTTGCTCTTCTAATCTTAAGGGATATTATCCGTTACAGAGTTCTGTTCAGATGGCTCTGCCCACTCTCTTCTCTCCGTCAACCAGAGAGAACAGTAGTCATTAAGTTCCAATTATCATCTCGAAAAAGTAAGACTTCAGCCGCAGTAATGGCAGAGTTGGAGACCATCGCAGCCTTTCCGATGGTGGATGGAGTTTTCAGGGGCAGTATAAAAGTGATGTAGTAGAGACATCTAGCCGAAGTGAAGGGAACTCTAATCAGGGACCATAACTCTGTCAGAAAAATCCCTGGATCTCCAGGTAGGTGGACGTGTGAAGGGCTGCTGTCCCACCCACATAAAAGACAAACTTCACTCATAAACCTCAGGAGAATAGCTAGACGTATTTTACGACCATGACGACGGCATTAAGAGGAAAAGGCAAGCGACTTGGAATTAAAGACACTTTAAAATTAGGAAGTGGTATATGAGAGGGGTAAAAGGAAAACAATTAATGTCGCTGTAATTCAAGAAAAAGAAAAGAAATTACAGAGATAAAAGACGCTCACAAAAACACAATAATTTAGAGTGGATTTCTGTGGGTGATGATAGGTACAGCAGAGGTGGCGATATTAACTGGGAAGGAATGGAAAAAGAAAATAGACGGCTCTTCAAAATGAAAGCGACAAATCGCTGTTATCCCGTCCTTTGTCACCATAGAATCATACCAATTGTTAACGGATGTCCTTACGACCATGTTCTGCACGAAAGATGGCGTTCTGGTCAACAGTCAACCATGCTAAATCCACAATCGCTGTTTACACAGCCCCAGGCAGTGTAGTATGGCACAGAGAAGACGTCCACCAGACTCTGCCGTGAAGGGCCATAGGAAGAATGGAAGCACAACACTGACAAACTGGTGTGGCCAGATGGCTTAATGTGAAGGTTCTGTTGTTTTTCCGATGTGGTGATAGTTTATAGAGACCGAATCTGTATCACGAAGACCAGGGTAAGACCGAGCAAGTGCGACATCAGAAACAGAGGACCGTTGTTTGGCTATAAGGGCACAGCGGTACCGCACGGCAACTGGCATCTGACCTCGCAGAATCCACTGGACGTGTTACAGCGAAGCAAAAGGCATACCGAAAGCTTTGGCAGAGTGGTTTTTATTTTTGGAGACCTGCTGCATGTGAATCTCGGATGCATCTTCACAGAAGAGAACTTTGGAGTCGTCAACCTGCTATCTGGATGGTCGAGTAGTGGGCCAATTTCTTTTCAGAGATAAGTTCCAGTTTGGTCTGGAGAGTGATTCTAGATGGATTCACTTCTGGAGGGAATGTGGAACACGATTTCGGGACCTAAACATTTTGGAAAGAGATTAATATCGAGGAGAATCCCTAATGGTGAGGGCAGGGATTATGTTGGCCAGTCGAAGACACCTCCAAGAAATTGTACGGCTGAATCAGAAAGGTTCAACTGCTGTCAGGTATCGTGACAGGATCTTGGCACCTCATGCGTGGTTGTTGCGAGCCGCTGTGGGTCCAGTGCTCATATCGATGGACAGTAATGCACTACCTCGTAGAGCACAGGTAGCCAATGATTTCTTGGAAACAGAAGATACTGCATGTAAGGCGTGGCCTGCTCGCTCTCCCGATCTGAGTCACTTAGGGCATGTCTGGGATGCAGTAGTGAATCGGGCTGCATCACTTCAGAATCCACCAACCGCTCTCCAAGACTTCTGTGCAGCTCCGTCGGAAGAATGAGCGTTATTGCCTCAACGTGGGATTGATGACATCATTCACAACCTATTCCGTCATTGTCAGAAATGTGTTGCTGCCACAGGAGATCACACCTCATATTGAGCGCCTTATACAGTTGTCCCAATGTGTGTAAAAATGTGTTAATTTAGAAAAAAGAAGTACAATTTTATCTACCGTTATGCATGTTGTAGTTGTTTATGTTCTGTATTCTTTACATTGTTTGTACTTTGCTATCACCTGTTTACACTGTTTTGTGGCGTTAATTTTGAATACCAGTATAGAAAGCTTTAGCTTTATAAGTTAAAGAATTTTAACACAGGCCAGAATTAGTTGTATTACTCGTATAGGCTAATACGATGCTTCATAACGGTTTTATGAAGTTCTTCAATGCTGCAAAACCGATCACAGTGATCTGAATGCTGGAGTAGGGCAGAAAGCAGTCATAACAGTAATGGGAAATCAAGGTTATTCCATACTGCATTAAAACGGTAAACTATCTATTGAAGGAATTTACAACCTACAACCAATAAAAAATTACGAACACCTTTTTAAACAAAAAGCCCCGTAAGACTACAAGAGGTATTGGATTTGTAACTGTTAATAAAAGATTGGTTTCAGAGTAGACAGAGGAAGTGACTTAGACACACATCATTATGTCCCTATCATAACAATTAGAATGCTTGTAATTGGAGGACGGTGGAATAAGAGAATACAGGCGCTTGAAGAAGTGGGTAATTTGTTATAATACGAAGAAATAAAATACCTCTGTCAGAGTTGGTTACAGCAATGTTTCGTTTGGATTCCAACAAGTAATGGCATTCTCAAAAAATGGAAAAATATAATTTTAGCAATAAAGAAAGCAGCAGAAGCGAGAAGAAAATAAATTCAGGAGAAAGGGTTGGCTATACATACTAATCAACTGCAATTCGGCGTAGATCCCTCAGAGTGCTTGGTGAGTCACGTCGTCCATAAACAGCCACTTTCAATCTATCCCAGGCATATTCGATAGGGTTCATGTCTGGAGAACATGCTGGCCACTCTAGTGGAACGATGTCATTATCCGGAAGGAAGTCATTAGCAAGATATGCACGATGGGGGCGCGAATTGTCGTCCATGAACGCGAATGCTTCGCCAATATGCTGCCTACATGGTTGCACTATCGGTCGGAGGATAGCATTCACGTATCGTACAGCAGTTACGGCGCTTTCTATGACCACACGCGACGTACGTCGGCCCCACATAATGCCACCCCAAAACAGCGGGGACAGTGTGTCTAAGGCGTTCAGCCTGACCTGGTTGCCTCCAAACACGGCTCCGATGATTGTCTGGTTGAAGACATATACGACATTCATCGTTGAAGAGAACGTGATGCCAATCCTGAACTGTCCATTCGGCATGTTGTTGGTCCAATCTGTACCGCGCTGCATGGTGTCATGGTGGCAAAGATGGACCTCGCCATGAACGCCGGGAGTGAAGTTGCGCATCATGCAGCCTATTGCACACAGTTTGAGCCGTAATACGACGTCTTGTGGCTCTACGAAAAGCACTATTCCACATGGTGGCGTTGCTGTCAGGGTTCCTCCGAGCCATAATCTGTAGGTAGTGGTCATCCGCTGCAGTAGAGCCCTTGGGCGGCCTGAGCGAGGCGCGTCATTGACAGTTAGTGTCTCTCTGTATCTCCGTGTCGAACAACATCGCTTTGGTTTACTCCAAGACTCCTGCACACTGCCCTTGTTGAGAGCCCTTCCTGGCTCAAGGTAACAATGCGGACGCGATCGAACCACGATATTGACCGTCTAGGCATGGCTGAACTACAGACACCACGAGCCGTTTGCCTCCTTCCTGGTGGAATGACCGGAACTGATCGGCTATCGGAGCCCCTCTGTCTAATAGGCGCTGCTCATGCATGGTTGTTTACATCTTTGAATGGGTTTAGTGACATCTCTGAACAGTCGAAGGGACTGTGTCTGTTATACAATATCCAAGTCAACGTCTATCTTCAGGAGTTCTGGGAACTGTGGTGATGAAAAAACTTTTTTTGATGTGTGTATATAGAATGGTAATATTTAAGAGGTCGTCAAGCAAACACGAGTGCACGGTATTAAGAAGAGTATAAAAAAAGTCTGATATGACAGTCACATATCGCTGGGGAATATTGGAGTATTTTTCTGGTCTTTCTTGGCTATTTTTGGGCAGAGTACAAGGCTTGCTAACTCAGGAAGAAGTTTAAGAAACGAATGGGCCCACGTCATCGTCCTCCGGTGTAGTGTCACCACAGGAGGTCAGTCACAGAGGCTCTAGAGAAGGATAGTGGGTCCCCAGGGCACTGCTGTTCATGGAAGCGGTTGCTGTAAGCCCTTGTTCCGCACTCTAGCAGCAAATACGGTTTTCTCCTTTGAAGGCAGTTGCCGCTTAGCCCCTTTAAGTCCCCAGAGTGTAACTGTTCATGAAGAATTCACACCACTGAGCGCTTATCCAAGAGCGCGCTCCGCGATGCTCCTGAGCCTCCGTGAGAAAATTCTTTGCCTTCATCACCATATCTTGCTATTCAATGAAATGGGTCTAGCCTGCCATTTTGATTAGGTACGAATTGCTCGATCAATGTGTGCAACATTGCTAGCAGGCGACACCAACCTCTTGCTTGTTAAGATGCGTTCTGTAAGCCAAAAATCAAAATTTCGGAAGCTTTTCCCTGTATTCATGTTAATGAAGCTAAATTCTCGCTGGTTACTATGGCAGTGGCTGGATGTGCTCCCCTCCATGTTCAGTTTTTCTAAAAAGTGGGAAATTTGGTTAAAGGAATTTTGTTCGGGTAATTTGCCGCCCTGTCGTGGAGGACGAGAGACGTGCTGTTCTGCTGAGGAGGGGGAGAGACTTCTGGTCCCAGGGCCAGTTCTGGCGCAAATTTGTCGAGTTTTGAGTAAGTGTCGCATTCTGCATTATCGCCTCCCACTCTCTGAGGTAGCCTGATTAATTGTATTGTTTCGTGGGTCTTGGACTCATTTATATTTGTGAGCAGTACAGATTAGGCAAACTTGTAGCTCTTACTGCAGTCTTCCACGTAGATTATGTACCTCTCCACAATGTTAGGGGGACATTCATGATTAAATTGAGCATCAGTACTTTTAGGTGACTTTGTGCTCGTGGTGTTGGCCCCAATTTTCTGCAATATTACTTCACTTTATTTTCATTTCGTTGGAAACTAACTCTCAATTTTTAATGTCATATGTGTCGAGGTCTTATAGTAAATAAGTGTCTTGTTAGGCACAGACATGAATTGAATCTCAGGTCTTCAAACTACTCGTATTATCCTACAACTGATTCTGGTTATGCAATTAAAAAAAAAAAGTAACTCCTGCGTTAGGGCCGTTGAAAAAATATCAATATATCGACGTATCGATACTTTTCGAGAAAACTGTCGGTATATATCGGCGCGCTATTGTTCCCCCGATATATCTATATCAAAATGGCAATATCAAGTGCCGATATTTTTATTTTATATTTTTTCACAATTTTCGGTAAGTATTCGAAGTTGTTCTATTGACATTGTAGGAGAACATAATTTTACTTTCAATGTGTGAAGGAGTCTTACTACTTTTTGAGCTTTCATCACGTCCAATCTTTTTCTTTGACTGTGTGAAGCAAATATATGTGTCACAAAAGAAGAAGTCCGATTGATCTGGGGAGTGGCGGTGTAAACGGAATGATGTAACTAGTGTGTTATTTCTTCACCTCGGCATTCTTCAAAAACAGTTGCTGAAAATGACGAATAAAAACGTAAATGAAAGGACTAGTCTTTATGGTCGGCAGTGATACGTGAGGGGAAATGCTGTCGTAATCGACTGTCGACGCTACCAACAGAAACTGTAACAGTGTATTTTAAAACTGGGGCAACCACAGCTAAAATAGTAACACATTATTGTTTGACACTTCATACAGTGAACAACTCTTTCTTTTTTAAAAAAAATGCAAGTGTTAAAACTGTTAAAATGAAACTGAATGAAATGTCCAACGCTCCGCCGTAGCTGTATTTGTTCAGGTCCCTAATAAATCCACAAATCCGTTTCGCAACTATTTGAGCTGCATCTTCTGGTGGAAATACAAACTCAATGTCGTAAGTTGCAGAATGCCGCAGTGTAATAATTGGCGTGGCTAGATAATGATTTCAGCACTCCTCAGATGATAAAAAACCATCCTCACGAACAAAAAGACCATCGTCAGTGATGAAAGTCATGCTGGAGTTAAGTTGCGGACTGTACACTTTCCGACTTATGTACACTTTTGTCGGCCTAGTATTTCCTTGAATAACGTCTATGAGGGACATTTTGTTGCTTGACATACACCACAAGACTATATTTTAGTCGGAATGTGTATAGTTCGCGACTAACTCGGACATCACTTTCATCATTGAGGATGGTTTTTTTCATCGTTTGACGATGGTTTTTTATCAAATGAGGATTGCTGATATCATTAAATAGCCACACCAACTGTTGATCTTAGGATAACAACTGCACTGATCACTGAGCGGCGGAGGTGGGGATGGTAGGCAAAGGACGGATAATAAATGAATGAAACATCTTAATAGCAGAGAAGACAAACTGCCGAATAAATGTAGCTGAATAAGAATCATGTACCCTGCATTACAAACAATTATTGTACACAGTAAGTCATAGAGTGAGTCACGAAGGGCAGAGCGTAGATAACAGAGGTACAGGAATTGATCAAACGGATACAGCAGATAAACTGCTGAATAAATGTAGCTGAATAAGAATCATGTACCCTGCATTACAAACAATTATTGTACACAGTAAGCCATAGAGTGAGTCAAGAAGGGCAGAGCGTAGATAACGGTGGTACAGGAATTGATCAAACGGATACAGCAGATAAACTGCTGAATAAATGTAGCTGAATAAGAATCATGTACCCTGCATTACAAACAATTATTGTACACAGTAAGTCATAGAGTGAGTCACGAAGGGCAGAGCGTAGATAACAGAGGTACAGGAATTGATCAAACGGATACAGCAGATAAACTGCTGAATAAATGTAGCTGAATAAGAATCATGTACCCTGCATTACAAACAATTATTGTACACAGTAAGCCATAGAGTGAGTCAAGAAGGGCAGAGCGTAGATAACGGTGGTACAGGAATTGATCAAACGGATACAGAAAAACATAACACAATTTTGAAATCCTTTAGAAGAGGCGCATGATTAGAGAAAACAAATTTTTACCTGCTCAAACATGGTGGCACGATTATTAAATTCTGGTATTTACTTTTAATTAATCTTTGTTGGGAAAGGAAAGTCGTATCGGAGAAATGAAGAAAACGTATAGTAATTTTACTTTTCAAGAAAGATGACAGAAGCTCGTGTAATAACTGCTGTGGAATAACTCTTTCAAATATACACTCCTGGAAATTGAAATAAGAACACCGTGAATTCATTGTCCCAGGAAGGGGAAACTTTATTGACACATTCCTGGGGTCAGATACATCACATGATCACACTGACAGAACCACAGGCACATAGACACAGGCAACAGAGCATGCACAATGTCGGCACTAGTACAGTGTATATCCACCTTTTGCAGCAATGCAGGCTGCTATTCTCCCATGGAGACGATCGTAGAGATGCTGGATGTAGTCCTGTGGAACGGCTTGCCATGCCATTTCCACCTGGCGCCTCAGTTGGACCAGCGTTCGTGTTGGACGTGCAGACCGCGTGAGACGACGCTTCATCCAGTCCCAAACATGCTCAATGGGGGACAGATCCGGAGATCTTGCTGGCCAGGGTAGTTGACTTACACCTTCTAGAGCACGTTGGGTGGCACGGGATACATGCGGACGTGCATTGTCCTGTTGGAACAGCAAGTTCCCTTGCCGGTCTAGGAATGGTAGAACGATGGGTTCGATGACGGTTTGGATGTACCGTGCACCAGTGGTGTACGGCCAGTGTAGGAGATCGCTCCCCACACCATGATGCCGGGTGTTGGCCCTGTGTGCCTCGGTCGTATGCAGTCCTGATTGTGGCGCTCACCTGCACGGCGCCAAACACACATACGACCATCATTGGCACCAAGGCAGAAGCGACTCTCATCGCTGAAGACGACACATCTCCATTCGTCCCTCCATTCACGCCTGTCGCGACACCACTGGAGGCGGGCTGCACGATGGTGGGGCGTGAGCGGAAGACGGCCTAACGGTGTGCGGGACCGTAGCCCAGCTTCATGGAGACGGTTGCGAATGGTCCTCGCCGATACCCCAGGAGCAACAGTGTCCCTAATTTGCTGGGAAGTGGCGGTGCGGTCCCCTACGGCACTGCGTAGGATCCTACGGTCTTGGCGTGCATCCGTGCGTCGCTGCGGTCCGGTCCCAGGTCGACGGGCACGTGCACCTTCCGCCGACCACTGGCGACAACATCGATGTACTGTGGAGATCTCACGCCCCACGTGTTGAGCAATTCGGCGGTACGTCCACCCGGCCTCCCGCATGCCCACTATACGCCCTCGCTCAAAGTCCGTCAACTGCACATACGGTTCACGTCCACGCTGTCGCGGCATGCTACCAGTGTTAAAGACTGCGATGGAGCTCCGTATGCCACGGCAAACTGGCTGACACTGACGGCGGCGGTGCACAAATGCTGCGCAGCTAGCGCCATTCGACGGCCAACACCGCGGTTCCTGGTGTGTCCGCTGTGCCGTGCGTGTGATCATTGCTTGTACAGCCCTCTCGCAGTGTCCGGAGCAAGTATGGTGGGTCTGACACACCGGTGTCAATGTGTTCTTTTTTCCATTTCGAGCAGTGTAGATTATACACTCCTGGTTTGCTGACGGCATTATAATTCTGTCAGAGACAGCAAAGGACCTGGAAGAGCAGTTGGACGGTGTTGGGTTGGCAGAAGAGCCAACACCGTGTTACTAGAGGAAGCCGAAATGCACGCGTTTTAGCTCACGCAGGCTGGCGTGAGGAGGGAAGGACTATACTGACGTGAGGTCTGGAACATGACAAGGATTTAGAATTCAGAAAGCGGACGTAGCTAGTTTGATACTTAACTTTAATCCATTAATGAGGAACGTCGCTCTCGACGGTACATGAGCCACAATATTATCTGTTCAGAAGACATAGTAACTGAATATGGCGCCTTGCTAGGTCGTAGCAAAGGACGTAGCTGAAGGCTATGCTAAACTGTCGTCTCTGCAAATGAGAACGTATGTAGACAGTGAACCATCGCTAGCAAAGTCGGCTGTACAACTAGGGCGAGTGCTAGGGAGACTCTCTAGACCTGCCGTGTGGCGGCGCTCGGTCTGCAATCACTGATAGTGGCGACAGACGGGTCCCACGTATACTAACGGATCGCGGCCGATTTAAAGGCTACCACCTAGCAAGTGTGGTGTCTGGCGGTGACACCAGAAACGGAATGGCCAGTGTCTTGAAAGGAGGGTACAGGATGAACATCAACAAAAGCAAATCGAGGATAATGGAATGTAGTCGAATCAAATCAGGTGATGCTGAGGGAATTAGATTAGGGAACGAGACAAAGTAGGAAATGAGTGTTGCTATTTTTGGAGCAAAATAACTGATTATGGTCGAAGTAGAGAGGATATAAAATGTAGAATGCCTATGGCAAGGAAAACGTTTCTGAGGAAGAAAAATTTGTTAACATTGAGTATCGATATAAGTGTCAGGAAGTCTCTTCTGAAAGTATTTATAAGGTATTTATATGGATTGTAGCCATGAATGGAAGTGAAACATGGAAGATAAATTGTTTAGACAAGAAGAGAATAGAAGCTTTCGAAATGTAGTGCTTTGGATGAATGCTAAATATTAGATGGGTCGAACATAAAACCACTAAATAGGTACTGAATAGAAATGGGGAGAAAAAGGAATCTGTAGCACAACTTGATTAGAAGAAGGTTTCGGTTGGTAGGAAACGTTCTGAGGCATGAAGTGATCACAAATTTAGTACTGCAGGGAGGCATGGAGGGTAAAAATCGTAGAGGGAAACCACAGGATGAATACACTAAGCAGATTCAGAAGAATGTAGATGAAGAAGCTAGGACAGGGTAGAGTAACTTGGAGAGCTGCATAAAACCAGTCCCTGGACTGAGGACCACAACAACAAACATTTATTAACTGCTCCCACTGTCCTCTGCATTTAATCAGAATTCGTTTTAATATGCGGTTACAGCCGCCATCTGCCATGGAAATGGTAGTTTGTAGTGCCAATATTTGATTATGCGACGAATCTTCATAATAATTGTTTTGAACAATCAACGGGGACCAGTATCAAACACAATTCACGCTACATACCCGTGACGTCACGACTTTTGCATTGAATTTTGGATTGCGTTAGGAATATCGAGTTCGTTAACTGAGTTCACCGTGGACTAGGGATAGTGGATTTTCAGCCAGCCGCTGTGGCCGAGCGGTTCTAGGCGCTTCAGTCCGGTACAGCGCTGCTGCTACTGTCGCAGGTTCGAATCCTGCCTCGGGCGTGGATGTGTGTGATGCCCTTAGGTTAGTTAGGTTTAAGTAGTTCTAAGTCTAGGGGACTGATGACCTCAGATCTTAAGTCCCATAGTGCTTAGAGGCATTTGAACCATTTGTAGTGGCCTTTCACTAGTAATCAGAACGTCCTGAATAAAAAACATCAGCATTGGCAGCCGAAGATACCCAGAATCAGGAGTCGATCTCCTTCTGTCAACGGTCTTACAAAGACGTCGGTGGTCGGACAGTGGCATCTTCTTAGCCCCCGATGGGAAACCGTTCTCAATAGGTGGAAAAGTCACCAATGATCAACGACATTATGAGGATGCACAAGGCTATGAAAAATTCTCTACTAAAGACATATAATGTGTATCCAGGTCACATGTGGATTGTAACTGACAAAGTGTTATGATCTCTCGGTAGGCAAAATATTCCCTATTATCCTCCCACTCGGATCGCCGGGTGAAGACGGGCAAGGAAAAGGTGAAAAACGTAAGGAATAACCACCTAAACGGTAACATTATACGAGCAGTCTAGATATAGCAGAGGAGCGTGAAGCGAAATGGAGAGAAAATAAGGATATCTGATCAGGCGAATACACTCTAATATTAACAGTAGTACACAAACCGGTATAAACAGGAGGTAGTGATCTGATAATTCTCATCAAAATCGACAGGCAACTAATGCCAATAACAATAATTCATGTATATCAAGATATCTGCTGTAAAAATGGTAAGGAACAAGTTGGTTGTTTTGAAAAACTGCACAGTACAATTTCAATATAATGTCATAACTAAATATTTATTATGATTTTTTAAATGTCAGATTAGTATTTGTTTTCAAATATTTATGGAGTAATGACATACTTCCAAAAATGTAAATTCTATACAAAATTTTGTTTTTAAAAATGCGTCTCTCTGTACCTAACATTACTTACAAACCGAGTGGACTTATGATGGGTTAGGATTGACTGATTCCTTACTGTGAAAGTTAACGAATCATCACCGTGAACCCACTTAGAAATACAAATTTGAATGGTCCGAAGTGTTTCAGTTTAGAATACCAAAATATTAATTACCACTTTTTGGAGTTATAAAGTGTAATAGCCTCAAAAATTAGTCTGTCATTCAGAACAATTCAAAATTAAATTTATTTTCACCATACTTATTTTCACCTTACTATAACACGTAAATGATGTTAGGGATGACCCTACCATCACATCGCCTGGTAAATTCGCTTAAACAGTGTTAAGGGACACAATCTGATATTGTTTACGTGCTTAAATAATTGTTTGTCTTTTTTTCTTGTTGAATGAATGTAGTTAAATTTTCCTACTGATCAGAGAATTTACAGTCGTCAAACTTTACGTTTTTTTCTTTACGAAATATCATTAGATTCTGCTACTTGTTGCCAGGTTGGAACATCATCTAACGTCATTCACAGAAATGCTTTAATCGGGAGATAATTCGCATGTTCTTGATTTTAAGCAGTATCAGGCAATTATGTACATTTTATTCATGTTTACTCTGAATTTTTCCAGCTGATTTTGATGTGTATCTACTTCACCTGTAGAAACCATGTTCTAGATTTTAAGTAGTCTTTGGCAATTTTATACTATTATTCATGTTTCCTTTGAATTTTTCTACTTGATTTTCATGTACAGCTGATGTGCGTTCCCTTCTTCATCTGTAGAAAGTCCAATATAAATGAGAGTTGTGTTTATTTGGCCGGACACGACCGGACCGTAAAAGCTGCACACATGGGTACGTTATCTACGACGGGGAGAAACTGTGTGACGAACTGGTAGCGGAAGAATTGGGAGAGGATGTGGAAGACGTACGGGATCCAGTATAAGAGACAAATTTAAAAGAGTTGTGGATGATGATTTCAGATAAAGCTAAAGGAGTATATAACATTCTGTCGGAATTTCTAAAATCTGTTGGTAAAATGGCAATCGGTCGATTATTCCTGTCGTTCTAGTGAATCCATAACTCTGGAGACTTACCATCAAACTTTAGGATAAACATCATTCACACCATCTTGAGGATAGCTAGGCCATATAAGTGAGAGAACTATCGCACAATCAGTTTAACAGCTCTTGCATTCAAGTTCGCTGTCGAGAATTATATACCGAAGTAAATTGAGTATTTGTTAGATGACAATCAATTTGAATTTAGGGAAAAAACCACTAAAGAGGCAATTCTGACACTGTGCTTACTATCGAAAGCAAAGCTTTAAGATACGTTCATAGGATCATAGGATTTGTCGACTTGACCTCCTCCCTGCAGTTTCGGCTTGCAACGAAATATAGTTACGTAAAAGATATAATTTCAGCTGTGGAATGCAAGTATATGTTAAAGGTAGTACGGAATGCGTTAAAAATTTTTAAATAGTTCCAAATGGTGGTCTGTAAGTTTAAATTTGTGACTAAAGGAGCAGTCATGTGACAGAAGTGAGGAAAGAGCGAACAGAGCATGCGGGTGAGAGCTTGTGTGTGGCCTGTGAGCCCCTTGTCTTGTGATAACGTGGTGTGCAGGTATTTTGAACGTACTCATTTAAGTGCAACAGTTCAATGGACTTTAGTGAACTGATTAGATATGGAGAACTTGCTTCGATGATCTATTCAGTGCACTAGACAATGCCGATGACAAAAACTTAAAGTTACCTGTGTACACCCGACTTGCTTTAATTGCACTGCTATTCCAAATCATATTTAATTACAATGCATGTAGTCAGTCTTTATAAGGCCACTATTTCAGAAAACTTTTTTCCTTGCCTTAAATAAACTTGAGACTAAACACAATTCTGATTGCAAGGGTACGCTTTCGTCCCATCGAACTACAACCGTTTCGTCTTATTTAACATTTAATATTTATTTTTGCTTTCCAATCTGTTCATTGACTGCTTTTAGGATGTTTATCATTTAAAGAATTCTTATGGACACAATGGAGCAACGCACAACATAACCCCTAGGTCAGCAGACGAGCCACTAAACTTGTTAAATGGTTGTGCGCTTGCATATCGACTTAGGCATCAGCAAATTGGATCATCTGATGTTAAACGTACCTTACTTTGGTGCTATAAACCAGCTGGTACGTTGCAATTGGTTACCTTCCGTCAGTACACTTGACGTTGCGACGCAACAATCGTTACCGTCGCGGCATTGCACTGGGATCACAGAAATAAATCCCTGTTGGGTTTAATAACGCCACAGGCTCTTCACCATCTCAACATATAAATCTGATACGATTGCTGACCATTCAGCGAAACAACTGTCCGTCTGCCAACTACCATCTGTCAGAAAACTCGTTTAGATATCCTGACGATTTCTAAGACATTGCGACGGTTATATATGTCGATATGTCGCTTGTCGTCTACTACGGGCGGTTATTGGCGGCCTCCTCTAGATTTTTCAGTTCGTAAAAAAATAGAAAAAAAATTTTTTTTTGCTTTTCACATTTAACCAAATATAACATTGATGATGATAATTTACGACAATGTTTGCCGACAAGATAAAGAATGCATCCTTTAACACTAGATTGCGTACTCACGGCAGTTCTCCTTGGCTGCTTTTTGGTACGACTTGGAAAGAGAGAAAAATTAATGAATGATCGCCGATGCGTCGGTTCTAGATTGTGTTCAGGAGATGTACAGATTGATTGCGCGAAAATAGTTTCTCAAATGACCTCTTAACCCCGATTGCTTTCAAGAAATCAGACTCTTCAATGAAATTACCTAAGGGACCTATTTGAATAATAAAAAAAATTGGAAATAAATGCAAATCAGTGAAATTTTGTAAAAAAATTTGTCAGATCGGAAATTGAACACATTAATGGTCTCCTAAATACAATCGAGACACCGCGATAAAGAGCGAACCTGTAACAAAGTTCATTTAAACATAAACATTATTTGAGGTTAATTTCAAGAAAAGAATAAGCATAGATTTTCTGTACAGTGAAGCATCAATATATTCTCAAAGAGCGAAGGCGTTAAACTATAAACATTAACAAATTTACAATGAATACAAAACTTACATTTTTATGTTTTTCTCATAAATGGAGCAGTCCAACAATCGCTGCTTTTGTATGTGTGATATTTTGTAAAAATTAAATGTCCTGGCGTGGGCGTAAGTATTTTTTATCGCCACAAGGTTTACAAAAGCGTTTTTTTTCTTGGTGATAACGTGCTTTTTCACACTAAATGAAATATAACTTGTAGCGGTGCTACACAACACGTCTTAACAGGTCGGCGACCAAACATCAAAGGTAATGAAGTACATATTAACATATCAGCGACCAGAAGTAGAACTACACTCCTGGAAATTGAAATAAGAACACCGTGAATTCATTGTCCCAGGAAGGGGAAACTTTATTGACACATTCCTGGGGTCAGATACATCACATGATCACACTGACAGAACCACAGGCACATAGACACAGGCAACAGAGCATGCACAATGTCGGCACTAGTACAGTGTATATCCACCTTTCGCAGCAATGCAGGCTGCTATTCTCCCATGGAGACGATCGTAGAGATGCTGGATGTAGTCCTGTGGAACGGCTTGCCATGCCATTTCCACCTGGCGCCTCAGTTGGACCAGCGTTCGTGCTGGACGTGCAGACCGCGTGAGACGACGCTTCATCCAGTCCCAAACATGCTCAATGGGGAACAGATCCGGAGATCTTGCTGGCCAGGGTAGTTGACTTACACCTTCTAGAGCACGTTGGGTGGCACGGGATACATGCGGACGTGCAATGTCCTGTTGGAACAGCAAGTTCCCTTGCCGGTCTAGGAATGGTAGAACGATGGGTTCGATGACGGTTTGGATGTACCATGCACTATTCAGTGTCCCCTCGACGATCACCAGTGGTGTACGGCCAGTGTAGGAGATCGCTCCCCACACCATGATGCCGGGTGTTGGCCCTGTGTGCCTCGGTCGTATGCAGTCCTGATTGTGGCGCTCACCTGCACGGCGCCAAACACACATACGACCATCATTGGCACCAAGGCAGAAGCGACTCTCATCGCTGAAGACGACACATCTCCATTCGTCCCTCCATTCACGCCTGTCGCGACACCACTGGAGGCGGGCTGCACGATGGTGGGGCGTGAGCGGAAGACGGCCTAACGGTGTGCGGGACCGTAGCCCAGCTTCATGGAGACGGTTGCGAATGGTCCTCGCCGATACCCCAGGAGCAACAGTGTCCCTAATTTGCTGGGAAGTGGCGGTGCGGTCCCCTACGGCACTGCGTAGGATCCTACGGTCTTGGCGTGCATCCGTGCGTCGCTGCGGTCCGGTCCCAGGTCGACGGGCACGTGCACCTTCCGCCGACCACTGGCGACAACATCGATGTACTGTGGAGATCTCACGCCCCACGTGTTGAGCAATTCGGCGGTACGTCCACCCGGCCTCCCGCATGCCCACTATACGCCCTCGCTCAAAGTCCGTCAACTGCACATACGGTTCACGTCCACGCTGTCGCGGCATGCTACCAGTGTTAAAGACTGCGATGGAGCTCCGTATGCCACGGCAAACTGGCTGACACTGACGGCGGCGGTGCACAAATGCTGCGCAGCTAGCGCCATTCGACGGCCAACACCGCGGTTCCTGGTGTGTCCGCTGTGCCGTGCGTGTGATCATTGCTTGTACAGCCCTCTCGCAGTGTCCGGAGCAAGTATGGTGGGTCTGACACACCTGTGTCAATGTGTTCTTTTTTCCATTTCCAGGAGTGTAAAGACTCTAGAATTTTCCTAACAAATGATAAATTGTTCTTTCTTCTGTTTCGCAGCTTCTTGCTATCAAGCGCTGCGGTAATGATTTTAAATATCTGCGCCCAGCGAGTCATAGTGTTTAAAAGTACCTTTTAAATGCTGGCCGCGCGTCTTGGTATAGGCGCACGTTATAAACAGATTTCGTTTCTTTACTCTCGCGTTGTCATGCTTAGCATCATTACAATCTACAGCTCGACGGCTGTCCTTTTCTCATATGCAAAATGTCTGGAATACAATAATATCACATTGCTTCCCGCGTGAGGAGCGATGACTCCGTCAGGATCATCGCGACTCACGCGTAGTCGTGATATTATTGCTTTCGTGAAACAAGTTACTATTACTTGCAAAAATTTTTTACAATAGATTTTACACACTACATCAGGCAAAGTGGTTAACATACAGAGTATCAGGTAAGTATATTCGTACGACTGAAATTGATAGTAATTTGTCCATAGGGTAACTACATGACAATTGAACTGTGCTCTTTCTAATGTATTGTACAAGGATAACAAATGTTCATCTCTCGGTAAAAGATAATGAAATTAAGATAAAGATACACATACATATATACACTATACATGGCATAATAAATATTAAAAAATAGCAAAGAAATAAATTACTTGACTTCGCAGGAAGTCTGGGTGCTGTGTGTACTCGTGGAAAAAAATGTGTTACAAAAAATTGACATTCTTGTTTTACAATGACATATTACAGGAATATTTTTGTCGTTGTTTCGTCGAAGATTTCTTGCAGTAAATACGTAGCACTTTACTTATTTGTGGCTTTCATGACCTGCAAAAAAAAAAAAAAAAAAAAAAACCGTTTCACTACACTTGGGTAGGTATGAATTGCACTGGGAGTGGTAGAACGTCGGGTATAAATGATAGCACTGCACGTGAGTGGGGAAATTGATTACACTTTCAGAGTGGAGGAAAAGTAGAGCATCACTTTCACTGTGGAAGTTGGAGTAGTTGTCGGAGTGTGATGTTGGAGATACGTCGTGGGTCAGGAACTGGAAGATTGGTTCTGCAACATGTTGAGCCGTATGGTGGCGGTCTCTATTTCACTTGACACATGTCCGTGCTTCCATTTATGTTTTCGTACATGAAAAATACAGAAAAAAATCTGTATTAGAATGTGCTTACTTACTAATAACTTAGTCTAAAAGAAAATTGGATTAAGTAAGGATAACAATTGTTTATGTACATAACGTCTCATTCTCTTAGGAATGCTTAGTTCTCATATTTATCTATTTTTGTGGTTTTTTTCTTTCGACACGTTTTCGTCATTACTCGGCCTGGTCAGTAAATTCGGTAGCAACTGTCAAAATCGAGCTTAAGACTCTTCCGATTAGTGTCTTTATAATTTCACAAGCTACATGAGTGCTTAATTCATTGCTTTATCATATTTTATTTTGAATGCATTTCAAACACATTTGGCATCCGCGCTCGTTGTGCAAAGAAAAATTGATTGTTGAGCGTTCAGCGTACACAGTGTTACGTCCGTTGGTCACAATCACGTGATAATAACTTGACAGTTCCACAACGCTAGCAGCAGTATTCTGCGAGAAGCAGGCGTTTGGTGTCTACTAGCTGTGGTATGAGTTTTTACACAGTTTTTCATCGACTCTGGATTACGGAAGCAGCCAGATGCGGCGACTCCCGCAGCTGTTTCGAAGAATGTGTCCGTGGAAAGGCGTACAGTACCGTTTGTGGTAAGTGCAACACTTGCCTCGGCTTTCTACATCGCGGTTTCGTGGTACAAGTACTTATAACATTACTTCACACGCGGTATTTCACACGTGTCCTTGGAGTTATCACCTTTTCAGTTCACACGTTATTATTAATTCGTGTTCACATTTATTTGGTCGTCATGTTAAGGTTCACACGCGCCACTTTTATACGTGTCCATTAATTACTTGTCTATAGTCGGTTCACACGCAGCAGCATATACGTGTCCATTTATTGCTGACTGCATTATTACTACAAAGTACAGTTAACATTTAGTATACATATCATGTCTAAAAATTATTTACAAAGAAATATTTAGTCTCTGTGACTACAAGGCCTGACGAAAAGCGTGTCTCTTGTTCGTAGTTTGTGCTTCCAAGGCACTTTAGGTTTACACTTTGTTCGAAATCTTGTTATTCTTTTCTTTTTACAATAGTTACTCTTTTCTCAAGTTCAGCTGTTTTATTTTCTCTCTATTAAGTCGTTAGTTTGAAGACATAGTTAATGTGGCTTCGTTTACGTGATGAACAGTTCGTGTTCCAACTACCATTAGGGAAACTGGGAAGCTTGGTGTTCCCTGTCGTGCAATTGCACATAACAAATCTTAATTGAACTCGCAATTTGCGGAGAATAAGTACAGCCCGTCGACAACCAATGTGTCACGACTATCCATTCGTATAGCCTGTATGTATCAATCATGCAACCAGCTCGTAAAATTCACTTCTCTCCTGGTTAAGGTAGGATGGTCAGGATACTGGTTAGAGGAAAACACAAAAGACTTTTATGGAGTGAAGAGATTTAAAGACACAGTGTTAATGACGTATGATATGATGAACTTAACATAAATTATTATCACCTTAGTTTTTCGTAACAAATAGTATAATTAAATCGATACAGTGGTTTCAGTGTCGTCTGATCCAGCTCTCTAAACAATTTTCTATGCATATCTAAAATTTCTTAAACCATGCATTAGGAGTGAACTGTGTCTGTTAACTATCTTCTGTTCCATGTATCGTAAAATTGGTTTCGTCGTACGTCGAGGACCTGAAATAGATATTTCTAGTACTAAATTAGTTTATTTATAAATGATCTTTGTAAGTATTTCAGCTGCACTGTGCCGTAAAATTGTTATGAGCGTATACGGTTTTCTCCGTATTATAATAAAATAATTGAGTTGCGCACTTCTTTCCTGCTACCTGGATCGTTATTGACTTACTTGATTCTTATATGCCAAGCTGCTGCTTCTTGCCTGCTGCGTTTCATAGGTGGTCTCATAAAATTTGTTGTCACACACTCCTTATGCATAACATAACATTTACCTCATTAGAGTAAGCGACCTTATATCTTTTTTTTTTTTTTACCTACGAGCAATCATTCTGGTCTGAATGATCATTTTAATTTATTTCATTCTAGGGGAGAGAGCTTTGCTATACTTAAAACTAGTGGTAGCAGGTGGCACTTAGCACGTCCCTACTATAATATTTATTTGTCAGCTCTTTCGGCTGTGGCCGTTCATGGCTCAATTAACTTAAAACTAACTTACAACTAAGGCAAATCTTGCTCTCCTACAACAAATGTGTTTTACTTAAGGTGCTCATATAAATTACTTATCTTGTTGAGGCAAGTCGACAGGGTGTTAGTCCTGTGCATTACTCTTACATACGTTGGTACTTCACACATAATATTACAACTTATAGTGTGTGTATATTTTATTTTAGCAGCTTAACTTAACAGATATTTTCAATGGTTGTCTCGGTATTTCTTCAAGTATGCGTGACGAAACAATCCTTTTATTCGTCCACATACAGGGTCAGCTAATAGATAGCAACCAATGTGCGGCTTTCTTAATATAATATATGGTCCTTCATACAAGTACTGCCACTTGCGATTCTTATGATGAATCAAAGATGGTTTGAAGTGGGTCTTTAATAGCACTCGTTCATTTATACAATACGATAAGACTTTGCTAATGTGTTTGTCATGCGCCTTTTTTCTTAGGCTGGCATGAGTGGTTAAAGATATGGAGAGCTTATTGGTTCCGCAGCTTCCCCGTGGAGGCCTAAAAAGGCTGCTAATGGTTTTCCGACTGGGGTGGAGCTGAAATGTCAGTTATTTTTACTTGACTAGTATTTTGCGACATACCAGGTCGAAAATTTGCGTTCGTATCCCATACGACTTGTGCATCTCTTGATTGCGTGTTATTTGACATCGCGTTTGGTGCTTGGTTCGCCTGTGTGTAGAAAATGGTCGGATTTCCCTGGCTATTATGACCGGCGGTGTCAGGAAAAGCATGCGACGAATTGTCCTGACTATTGTTCCCGAAATGTTGGTTGGGTTGGTGAGAAAATGTCGCATTTTTCGGCTGTGAAAAATTCATTTGGTGAAAGGGAGCCGGCCGCGGTGGTCTAGCGGTTCTGGCGCTGCAGTCCGGAACGGCGGGACTGCTACGGTCGCAGGTTCGAATCCTGCCTCGGGCATGGGTGTGTGTGATGTCCTTAGGTTAGTTAGGTTTAAGTAGTTCTAAATTCTAGGGGACTTATGACCTAAGATGTTGAGTCCCATGGTGCTCAGAGCCGTGAAAGGGAGTGAAGTGACTCGGCTGACTGTACTGTTGTGGTCTGTTATAATTGTTCCATTTCTTTCCCTTGTGACGATTTCCATTATTCGTCTTGTTGTTCTGGTACTGGTACTTACCGTTGTGATTTATCGGTGAATTACCGTATTGTTGCTGTGTGTTTTGATAAATCGGATTGTATCTATTCTGGTGTGAATATTTGTTATATTGTTTTCCATTACAGCGGTTGAAGCTGTTATGATTGCCGTAAGGCTGAGCGTTTGGTTGTCCCGTGTTATGTTGGTACGACATTCCATTGACGCAATTTGTTATGTGCTGCTGCGGAGCGGGCGGTCCATTATTATAATTATTCCGCGCGCACTCGCACGCACATCCTCATAGATCATATCCAAATTGTCAAGAACAGAAAGAAAGGCTTCTAGGTCTTCTTCACTCACATTAACTAGTTTTTCTCTTATTGACACTGGAAGTTTTGACTTTAAGATCATGATTACATCTTTGGTTGAAATGGGTGTGTCCCAATACTGAATTTTACGTAGATATTTTTCAAAATAACGTCTCAAACCTCCTCCTTTGGTGCTGAAAGGTTCGGCGTTGTAAACCTCCTTTCGGAGCCTTTGTTGTATACCTGAACTCCAGAATTTATTCAAAAAATGCTTTTCAAAATCTGCATAGGTGTGACATTTGTCTATTATTTCTGTACCCCAAATTGATCCTTCACCGTGTACATAGCCTAAGATGAACTGTATCCACTGCCTGTCGTTCCATGATTCCGGAAAAGCACCTGTGAATGATTTTAGAAATACTATGGGATGTATATTTCGTTTTTCAGGTATAAAAGGCTGAAAAACTCTGTTTTAGCACACTCTCGTCTCGCATTAGTTCAACGAGAGTTAGTTGATCGGCATGACTACGTGACGTAGAAGTTTCGTCAGGCGTATTATTTACTGTTGGTGAGAATTGTGCCTGACACGCGGGATATTGATGATTATCGTGTTCTGGCGGTAGCGAATACTCACTTTGATTGTCACCTTGCAAATCCGTAAATTGTCGTTTCAATTGATCTATATCATTGCTTAGCTGACGTTCCCATTCCGGAAGATCGTGGCTAAATGCTCGTCTGATTTCACCTAATTCACTGGTTAAAGTGTCACCAGAAGTACCAGGAGCGGTTAAGATTTCTGCTGTAGCAGATTTAACCGTACCCTTTAGTTCAGCGTGTACCTTGCTGATAATGTACTGTTCTTTGGATTGCATCCACTCTTCAAATTCCCTATTAAGTGTATTGCTTATACCGGTGTTGACATCTGCGATCTTTTTGTCAATATTGACATCGGATATTTGTTGAGCAAGGTCTTCAACTCGCTCGCCAACGTGGTTGACACCTTCTGTCAATTGGCTTACTCTCTTTGAAACATCACTGTAATGTTTCAAAGAGTCACTCGCAATTGATTTACACACATCTATTTGGGCCTTCATATCTATGAACTTGCTACCAATATTGGTCTCGGCGGATTCCACCATCTAAAGAACACTATCAATTTTTGCGTGTACGCTTGCGTTTAGCTCGCTTGCGTAAGCAGTGGTAATGGCTTTAATTTTTTCCTCCATGGTGTCATTCGAATTTTTGATTTGTGCTTGGATGTCCTCTATCCTTGATTCTAAACTGTTGAACCTGCTGTCACTTTGATTTGCTAACTGACTGATTTGCGTTCCAAGATTGTCGCTTTGGTTTGTAAGCTGTGCCATGTTTGCTTCAAAACTGGTTTTCATATCAGCAAACAATTTTAGTATATCTGACAGCGAGCATTCACGTTAACTGCAATGCGTTCTGTGGCGCCGACAGCTCACGTGTCGCTTCGTCGTCGATTGTTCACTCACTACGAGATTCAGGTTTGTTTACACCTGCGCGCGGTCTAAGTTGCCTTGGTTGCTCATCAGGCATCGTAAATTTAAAATAGTTACACTGCACGAGCTAGAAAAGATATTTTTTTTTAAAAATTATGATTTTCACTTGTCAGGTGCGCCAAGGATTTCGCGTCCTGATTTCTCAGATATTGCTTGCGCGTTATAAACAATTGCAAACTCTGACACACGAAAATGCCAATATGGCAACGGTAGTGATAAAATAAATGAAAAACTCTTATAGAGCACTGAAACTGGCGCAGATAGCGGCCATTGTGATTCACTAAAATGCACAACAATGGAAATTCTTGCTAACTATTTCTAACTATTGTAAGCGAAATGATGTGATAGAGGCGGATCTAATAGCAAAAGGAAACAGAAATTTGGAAATTAAATTGCTTGAGGAAAAGGAAAAAAGCGTAGAGAGTGAATGTCACGAGCCGACTGAATGCTCGGTACGCAAAGCTTCAAACGTAATGAAATATCGTACTCACATTAGTTGTCTTGCGCGCTGCTATTTATTGCTGTTGTGGATTCTTACTGCGATTTTCTTC
This sequence comes from Schistocerca cancellata, assembly GCF_023864275.1. Lineage (NCBI taxonomy): Eukaryota > Metazoa > Arthropoda > Insecta > Orthoptera > Acrididae > Schistocerca > Schistocerca cancellata. Next base: position 698,709,763 of record NC_064626.1, read on the forward strand.
ATATGCGTCTTTTTTTTATCACTGGTTTTGGCTTCCAATTTTCTCCAATGGTAACATGAAAATAAAAAGAACAAATTAGTTTTTTAGTTAGGTCCCTGTTCGGGCGCCACATCTAGCGTTAAAAGGTTTTTTTTTTTTTTTTTTTGCTTTTCACATTTAACCAAATATAACATTGATGAATATAATTTACGGCAATGTTTGCCGACAAGATAAAGAATGCATCCTTTAACACTAGATTGCGTACTCACGGCAGTTCTCCTTGGCTGCTTCTTGGTACGACTTGGAAAGAGAGAAAAATTAATGAATAATCGCCGATGCGTCGGCTCTCAATTGTGTTCAGGAGACGTACAGATTGATTGCGCGAAAATAGTTTCTCAAATGACATCTTAACCCGGATTGCTTTCACGCAATCAGACTCTTCAATGAAATTACCTAAGAGGCCTATTTGAATAATTAAAAAAAAATTGGAAATAAATGCAAATCAGTGAAATTTTGTAAAAAAATTTGTCAGATCGGAAATTGAACACATTAATGGTCTCCTAAATACAATCGAGACACCGCGATAAAGAGCGAACCTGTAACAAAGTTCATTTAAACATAAACATTATTTGTGGTTAATTTAAAGAAAAGAATAAGCATAGATTTTCTGTACAGTCAAGCATCAATATATTCTCAAAGAACAAAGGCGTTAAACTATAAACATTAACAAATTTACAATGAATACAAAACTTACATTTTTATGTATTTCTCATAAATGGAGCAGTCCAACAATCGCTGCTTTTGTATGTGTGATATTTTGTAAAAATTAAATGTCCTGGCGTGGGCGTAAGTATTTTTTATCACCACAAGGTTTACAAAAGCGGTTTTTATCTTGGTGATAACGTGCTTTTTCATACTAAATGAAATATAACTTGTAGCGGTGCTACACAACACGTCTTAACAGGTCGGCGACCAAACATCAAAAGTAATGAAGTACATGTTAACATATCGGCGACCAGAAGTACAACTAACTATAAAGACTCTAGAATTTTCCTAACAAATGATAAATTGTTCTTTCTTCTGTTTCGCAGCTTCTTGCTATCAAGCGCTGCGGCAATGATTTTAAATATCTGCGCCCAGCGAGTCATAGTGTTTAAAAGTACCTTTTAAACGCTGGCCGCGCGTCTTGGTATAGGCGCACGTTATAAACAGATTTCGTTTCTTTACTCTCGCGTTGTCATGCTGAGTATCATTACAAACTACAGCTCGACGGCTGTCTTTTTCTCATATGCAAAATGTCTGAAATCCAATAATATCACAATATCGACTGTTAGGCATCAGCAAATTGGATTATCTGATGTTAAACGTACCTTACTTTGGTGCTATAAACCAGCTGGTACGTTGCAATTGGTTACCTTCCGTCAGTACACTTGACGTTGCGACGCAACAATCGTTACCGTCGCGGCATTGCACTGGGATCACAGAAATAAATCCCTGTTGGGTTTAATAACGCCACAGGCTCTTCACCATCTCAACATATAAATCTGATACGATTGCTGACCATTCAGCGAAACAACTGTCCGTCTGCCAACTACCATCTGTCAGAAAACTCGTTTAGATATCCTGTCGATTTCTAAGACATTGCGACGGTTATATATGTCGATATGTCGCTTGTCGTCTACTACGGGCGGTTATTGGCGGCCTCCTCTAGATTTTTCAGTTCGTAAAAAAGTAGAAAAAATTTTCTACTCTAGCTTTGGGATCACCAATATTTATGGAGAATAGTGCAATGTACAGCAGTTATATGAGCTGTTTCCAAGGGTTCACGGAGGTATTCCCATTTTCTTGTCTTCTTTGCAACACCTCATAAAATTTTGCTTTTTACAAAATCAATCGTTTTGTTGTCTTCCAAAGTGTACTTGCTGCCAGTCGCGAATGCATAAAGTAAATAGCAGAAGGTATGGGTCATAATCTTGTATTCGGAAGTGAGTACGACGGAACTCTGAAGAGACGGACGTGTCCCCATGTATACTGACGGATGACGAATATTTCCAACGCTAAACTGTCCGCAATGCCTGAGAACCGCGTTTAGGAACACTTTGTAAGTAAATGTGCGAGGGTGATCGGAAGGTTACGAGTGCTTTCTTCACATTAGCAATTTTGTTAGCAATTTCTATACACCGAGCGTGTAATATACACGCGAAATCGGCAAATATTGCTTCTATTTTGATTTGTTAAGCTTCGCCCGTCGATTATGCAAATTAGCGAGAGATATCCGCAAAACCGCCAATGCGCAAAGCGAATGCAGCTGCCCACAGTTGCAATTCAAACCGCATACAATTTATTAGTCCACCCAAAACGCAATTTATTATACAATATTCCAGAGCAGATTTAAAATATTTTCATTGAGCGTGCGAAATAAAATATGTAGGAGATTATCCTATAATGGTAGCTGCCAGAATGTTCCCATGTTTCCAGCATGAAATATTATATTTGTTGAATGGGTGCTGACAAAAAGGATTTGGCTCACTCGCCGATCCAGGGAACGGGCGAGCGCCGCTTTGCTCTGCTGGTTACTGCCTAGAGCCCCTCTTTTGCAGAGAGATGAGATGCGATGCTAACACACACAATACGGCGAGAAGCAGCAGAAAGTTTCTGTGAACTAGCAGATGTTTAGAGACGTTTCTCTGCGGTCAACTTTTTAAGAGCCTCTGGAAGTCTGTCATGGAGTTCAGTCTGATAAAAGTTTTACTAATTTGTTTCGAGGTTATACATTGTTCGATGGCATTGTGACCTTAAATGGTTTAAAAACATTTATTCTGTTTTCGTGATTAACTATCCTTCAGTTTGGACAAGGCTGGCGGCAGAAACATGTAAAAGCAACACGCTGAATATTGTGCCAAACCCATGATCGCTATTCCCGTACAATAATTCGTTGTGGGACTCGCTCACCTCCATGTATCGTAAGCTATCACTACGCGATACCCTTAATAGCTGATAGACGAGAAAGAAGAAACAAGAAGAAATGTAAACAATTCCGTGTGTAGTTATTCTAGGTAAAAAATAACTGACATTACACATTTTACAACGTCACATATTCTAACAAAAACTGTTTGTAATTGAGTACGCTAATATCACATTTGCTAAGCACAGAAGCTACAACAACTGAAACTCGTCAGTCAGAGATAGATCGTTAACCATAATCTTTACTGGATGAATAGATTGAGGTATATCATACGTGTTTATCAGATAGTGTCCGAATTACATGCTTTTATGGTGCATCACTATAGTGATTATTCATACATCAAGATAAATTTAACATCTTAATAAGTCTAAGGCGAATCGCAAATTGAATGTGGTATATGAGAGTGTTTCTCTGGAACGTAGCCCACACCCAAAATTCTTGTCTCTCATTTTGGATCCGGCTCTTATTTTTAGAAACGACCTAGGAAATACAGCAAAAAAAATCATCACCGGAACTTATATTATTAGAAAACTACCGGGGTCAGGACGAGATGGAAAAGCAGATACTCTCCGTAATGCTACATTGGCACTGGTTTAGTCTCTGCCAGAGTAATGTGCTCCACTATGGAAAAACAGTGCATATGCACGCAAAGTCGATATTAAACTAAGGATATTCAGGGGCACTACTAAATCAACAGCACTTCCATTGCTCTCTTTATCATGCAATATTGCAGTGCCATCAAACAGACGAGAAGAAGCAGCAGTAAGAGAGAACTCACCTCTGCAAGAACAGCTACAGAATATACTTACCAGAAGCCTTAAATCTAGGAAACCGCCCTACTCAATTCAAGGTGCGCCTCTTATATAAGATATGTGCCTAGATAACAGTTAAGGAGTTTGGGCAGAAGTTTCCTGCCGCAAATTGTCACCTTATTACTTATCAACCAATCGTGTGAAAGGATGTGGACATGCCAGTAAACTACGGGCAACCCCTTATCGACTCTGTACAGCCCATGGATGGTGTGGTGCCCAGTTCTATGAATGGGGTTACAAAATTTGCTCCGGCGTACGACTGTGGGGTTGCTATGAAAGCCACGTAGCGCCTAACTGAAGAGTGTTTCCGCGAAAATTTGCTGGTTGACTCAGTAATCTGCATTTCACGTCAAAAAGCTCTGTAGACTGGTTAAGAGACTTAGATATTCACTTATAAAATTTTTGTGAGTTTGTTTGATTGTGTTATGTTTGATTATGTTATGTACTTGTCATTTATATTTAGCCATCTGTTTATGAAGTCTTCAAACAAGAAAGTAAACTGACCATGTACGCCATAAGAATAATAACGAAGTAAACAGAAACTTTAAAAGACCCGATTATCTCTTTTGTAGCTATTTATATAACTTTTCTCATCAATCCCGCTTCTCTGTCAGATGACCATCTTCACTGTTTGACTGTTATTGTGAAAATTTAGACAAGACAGGTTGAAACAAGTTGTTCTTTGAGTCATTATGACAGTTGACAAAATGGTCTCGCTGTTATACCCTCCACCTCACCTCCACCCTGTTGCACCAACAGAATACAATTTATCCCTCAATACGGCTCTACACACAATTGATATTTGCACTTAACTGACTTCATTTAACAGTAAACATTAGTTTCATACCATTAAAACACCATTTTTAATAAAATGCGACATTTGCATTCTATGAAACGCGGAAACTATCAGTCCTAGAGAAAAAAGAATGAATAGGAACATTTTTGTAGGAAGCATAATGTAGTCTAACATCTACATACATACTCCGCAAGCCACCTGACGGTGTGTGGCGGAGGGTACCCTGAGTATCTCTATCGGTTCTCCCTTCTATTCCAGTCTCGTATTATTCGTGGAAAGAAGGATTGTCGGTATGCTTCTGTGTGGGTTCTAATCTCTCTGATTTTATCCTCATGGTCTCTTCGCGAGATATACGTAGGAGGGAGCAATATACTGCTTGACTCTTCGGTGAAGGTATGTTCTCGAAACTTTAACAAAAGCCCGTACTGAGCTACTGAGCGTCTCTCCTGCAGAGTCTTCCACTGGAGTTTATCTATCATCTCCGTAACGCTTTCGCGATTACTAAATGATTCTGTAACGAAGCGCGCTGCTCTCCGTTGGATCTTCTCTATCTCTTCTATCAACCCTATCTGGTACGGATCCCACACTGCTGAGCAGTATTCAAGCAGTGGGCGAACAAGCGTACTGTAACCTACTTGCTTTCTTTTCGGATTGCATTTCCTTAGGATTCTTCCAATGAATCTCAGTCTGGCATCTGCTTTACCGACGATCAAATTTATATGATCATTCCATTTTAAATCACTCCTAATGCGTATTACCAGATAATTTATGGAATTAACTGCTTCCAGTTGCTGACCTGCTATTTTGTAGCTAAATGATAAGGGATCTATCTTTCTATGTGTTCGCAGCACATTACACTTGTCTACATTAAGATTCAATTGCCATTCCCTGCACCATGCGTCAATTTGCTGCAGATCCTCCTGCATTTCAGTACAATTTTCCATTGTTACAACCTCTCGATACATCACAGCATCATCTGCAAAAAGCCTCAGTGAACTTCCGATGTCATCCACAAGGTCATTTACGGATATTGTGAATAGCAAAGGTCCTATGACACTCTCCTGCGGCACACCTGAAATCACTCTTACTTCGGAAGACTTCTCTCAATTGAGAATGACTGCACATTGGGAAAAATTTTCGCTAGAAGCCGCGGTATTCTATCTATCCAAGAAAAACATAAGAAAGTAAACATCAATCCCCTTCCGCTCGCATCGTCGCTCACCACCCGTCGGTCACCATTTTTGGTATGTTGTTCATGAGACTCCCTCCAACCAGTGTACAAATTTTGCGACTACAACATTTTTTTTCTGCTAATTTTCCTTAACTGACCGGACTACGGGCACTCCAGACCACACTCTACAGCGCAATTTGTTGAACATGGGACTCCGCAGCAGGCAACCCGTATACCGAGCCAACGACATCATCAGCGACTACTGCACTGGGCACGGGATCAGCAAGAGTAGGTGGTGGATCACATTTGTTGTTACGCCATTGCGTTTCTAGTTACAGAGCCATCCAGGCTCGAAACGTGCACCACACCTCGGACACCAGCGCGTTGGGGCAGTATTCGCCTGGGCTTCTGTGGAACCTATGGCAATAATCGAAGGTGCCATGGCAGTTGAGGATTAGGCGAGCATTACTGTGGGCATCCGTTTTATTCGTAATGGATATGGTCTCGGTTGTGAAACTCAGTGTTAAATTGTGGGTTCAACTACCTATTTACAGCGTGAAAAACAGTCGACTCAGATGTGAATGTGTCAAGTTGCTGCGTAAGTTCGTAGCGGTTTCCCTTACGTTTCATAAACACAGCAGGTACACATAACACAAGCTTCAGTTATCAATAATATATCCTCCTTCACTATTTATAACTCTCTCGTAACGTTGGGGTAACTTTTCGAATCCGTGTCTGTAGAAATTACGAGGTTTTGAGGCGAAGAACGCATTGATCCATTTTCCAAGCACATTTTCATCCGACCAGAAAGTTCATTAAAGGTTGCTCGGCAGAGAGCGGAAAAGGTGAAACACTAAAGGTGTAAGATCAGGTGAATAAAGTCGGTGCGGAATGACTTCCCAAATAAACTCCTACGGGCGGGCGTTACGATGGAGCAGCATGGGTTCTGAGGCCATCCTTGGTTCCTTCCGGCGGCTGGCTGATTTGGTGAAGACAACCAGCATCGCACGCGGAGTGCAAGCTGAGCTTAATATCTGCAGCATAGTGCCCAGAGTCGATCGCGGTCCTCTGGTTTGGAGCCGTGTGGAGGGTCTAAACCAGAGGCTCAGACGACTCTGCGACTATAATGGTTGCAAATTCATCGACCTCCGTTATTGGGTGGAGAACTGTAGGGCCCCCCTAGACAGGTCAGGCGTGCACTACACACCGGAAGCAGCTACTAGGGTAGCAGAGTACGTGTGGCGTGCACACGGGGGTTTTTTAGGTTAGAGGGACCCCCCCCCCCCCCCTTTGGGCGAAACGATAAAATACCTGACGGCTTACCAGAGAGGACATTAGGACATTATCATCGTTGATAAAGAACGTCCGTCCTCAGAGACCAAAAACAGGAAAAGTTAACGTAATATTGGTAAACTGCAGGAGTATCCAGGGCAAGGTTCCTGAATTAGTATCTCTTATTGAAGGAAATAGTGCGCATATAGTATTAGGAACGGAAAGTTGGTTAAAACCGGAAGTGAACAGTAACGAAATCCTAGACACAGAATGGAATATATACCGCAAGGATAGGATAAACGCCAATGGTGGAGGAGTATTTATAGCAGTAAAGAATTCAATAATATCCAGTGAAGTTATTAGCGAATGCGAATGTGAAATAATCTGCGTTAAGCTAAGTATCAAAGGTGGGTCAGATATGATAGTCGGATGCTTCTATAGACCACCTGCATCAGCAACCGTAGTAGTTGAGCGCCTCAGAGAGAACCTGCAGAACGTCGTGAAGAAGTTTCGTGATCATACTATTGTAATAGGGGGAGACTTCAATCTACCAGGTATAGAATGGGATAGTCACACAATCAGAACTGGAGCCAGGGACAGAGACTCTTGTGACATTATCCTGACTGCCTTGTCCGAGAATTACTTCGAGCAGATAGTTAGAGAACCAACTCGTGAAGCTAACGTTTTAGACCTCATAGCAACAAATAGACCGGAACTTTTCGACTCCGTGAATGTAGAAGAGGGTATCAGTGATCATAAGTCAGTGGTTGCATCAATGACTACAAGTGTAATAAGAAATGCCAAGAAAGGAAGGAAAATATATTTGCTTAACAAGAGTGATAGGGCACAAATCGCAGAATATCTGAGTGACCACCATCAAACGTTCATTTCTGAGGAAGAGGATGTGGAACAAAAATGGAAAAAATTCAGAAACATCGTCCAGTACGCCTTAGATAAGTTCGTACCGACTAAGGTCCAAAGCGAGGGGAAAGATCCACCGTGGTATAACAATCATGTACGAAAGGTACTACGGAAACAAAGAAAGCTTCATCATAGGTTTAAGAGTAGTCGAATCATAGCTGATAAGGAAAAGCTGAACGAAGCGAAAAAGAGCGTAAAGAGAGCAATGAGAGAAGCATTCAACGAATTCGAACATAAAACATTGGCAAACAATCTAAACAAGAACCCTAAAAAGTTTTGGTCATGTGTAAAATCGGTAAGCGGATCTAAATCCCCTATTCAGTCACTCGTTGACCACGATGGCACCGAAACAGAGGACGACCGAAGAAAGGCAGAAATACTGAATTCAGTGTTCCGAAACTGTTTCACTGCGGAAAATCGTAACACGGTCCCTGACTTCAGCCGTCGCACGGACGCCAAAATGGAAAATATTGAAATAAACGATATCGGAATTGAAAAACAACTGCTATCACTTAGTAGCGGAAAAGCATCCGGACCAGACGAGATACCCTTAAGATTCTACAGTGATTATGCTAAAGAACTTGCCCCCTTTCTATCAGCAATTTATCGTAGATCGCTGGAAGAACGTAAAGTACCTAGCGACTGGAAGAAAGCGCAGGTCGTTCCCATTTTCAAGAAGGGTCATAAATCAGATGCGAATAATTATAGGCCTATTTCGCTTACGTCAATCTGTTGTAGAATAATGGAACATGTTTTGTGTTCTCGTATTATGACGTTCTTAGATAATACAAATCTCCTTCATCATAACCAACATGGATTCCGCAAACAGAGATCATGTGAAACTCAGCTCGCCCTATTTGCCCAAGAAATTCACAGTGCCGTAGACACTGGCGAGCAGATTGATGCCGTATTCCTGGACTTCAGGAAGGCATTTGATACGGTTCCGCACTTACGTTTAGTGAAAAAAATACGAGCTTACGGAATATCGGACCAGGTTTGTGATTGGATTCAGGATTTCCTAGAAGAAAGAACACAACATGTCATTCTTAACGGTTCAAAATATGCAGATGTAGAGGTAATTTTGGGAGTACCGCAAGGAAGCGTGATAGGACCTTTATTGTTTACAATATACATAAATGACTTAGTTGACAACATCGGTAGCTCCGTGAGGCTATTTGCAGATGACACGGTTGTCTACAAGAAAGTAGCAACATCAGAAGACTCGTACGTACTCCAGGAAGACCTGCAGAGGATTAATGCATGGTGCGACAGCTGGCAGCTTTCCCTAAACGTAGATAAATGTAATATAATGCGCATACATAGGGGCAGAAATCCATTCCAGTACGATTATGCCATAGGTGGTAAATCATTGGAAGCGGTAACGACCGTAAAATACTTAGGAGTTACTATCCGGAGCGATCTGAAGTGGAATGATCACATAAAACAAATAGTGGGAAAAGCAGGCGCCAGGTTGAGATTCATAGGAAGAATTCTAAGAAAATGTGACTCATCGACGAAAGAAGTAGCTTACAAAACGCTTGTTCGTCCGATTCTTGAGTATTGCTCATCAGTATGGGACCCTTACCAGGTTGGATTAATAGAAGAGATAGACATGATCCAGCGAAAAGCAGCGCGATTCGTCATGGGGACATTTAGTCAGCGCGAGAGCGTTACGGAGATGCTGAACAAGCTCCAGTGGCGGACACTTCAAGAAAGGCGTTACGCAATACAGAGAGGTTTATTATCGAAATTACGAGAGAGCACATTCCGGGAAGAGATGGGCAACATATTACTACCGCCCACATATATCTCGCGTAATGATCACAACGAAAAGATCCGAGAAATTAGAGCAAATACGGAGACTTACAAGCAGTCGTTCTTCCCACGCACAATTCGTGAATGGAACAGGGAAGGGGGGATCAGATAGTGGTACAATAAGTACCCTCCGCCACACACCGTAAGGTGGCTCGCGGAGTATAGATGTAGATGTAGATGTAGATATCTTCACACAGTTTTGTTGCTCGTTGTTCTTGGATTGCGTCTGCGAGACGTCTCAGTGAAGGTTACACCTCGGGGAAGCAGTACGTAATCAATACACCGTCGCTATTCCACCAGAAGAATTATCATTTGTGGATATCGGCAGGGGTATTTTTCTGAGGGGGGAGGAGGGAGTTGCTTCTTTGTTTGGGCTGAACCATTCCCTTCTTTTCCTTATGTTAAATTAAAGACACCAATTCTCGTCACCAGTAACAATACAGGATAGGAATGGTCGGTGTTGTTCACGAACCAGCCGATGACGAGCAAGCAGAGATGCACATATTGCCATCCATGATTTTGGCTTAGAGCGTGTGGTATTCATACATCCGATTTTTGGACCTTACCCATTGCATGCAAATGTAGGACGATAGTGGGATGACCACAGTTCATCACATCCATTGACATGGATCCTTGTGGATTAATGCGTGTAATCGATATTCGACAAACCCTGAAGGTCTTCGTGAGCGTGAAGCGTCAGTAAAGTCAAAACGTTCCTCCTTAAAACGAGAAAACCACTTTCTTGCCATGTTGCGTCCAACGGCATTATCCCCATACACGACGCAAATGTTTTTCGCCACCTCTGCCGCTGTCATCCTTCTGTTGAACTCAAACAGAAGAATATATCTGCACTTGACTCGTTGTGTTAAAGCGTCCACAGCCCCACTCAGTATCTCCAAATAACAATATGACAATATGTAAACTTACATAGTAACAGTGAACTACAAATAAAAGTTGACGATCGATAAAAAAAATGCAAGTTACGAACTTATACACCAGTCTAATATATTTTAAGAAGAGCAGGGCTATTAAATCATGCTGATGAATGTTTGACATTCGAAAGGCGTATATTATAATGTTGTTACGCAACACATTTCAACAGTGATTATTGTTGACCACTTGCACCCTTTCAAGCTTCATATCTTCTCCGAAGACGATGGCATCTTCCAGCACGATAACTGTCTTTGTTACAAGGTCAAAATCGTGCTACAGTGGTCTGAGGAACATGATAGTGCACTCACGTTTATGTCCTGGCTATAGCATTCATCCGATTTCAGCGCCGACAAGTCAGAGATAATTGGATGAGCAGTGCAGAGGTAACTTACCGAGAACTTGAATGAAATGTTCACTCTGCAGCGGAGTGTGCACTGATATGAAACTTCCTGGCGGATTGAAACTGTGTGGCGGACCGAGACTCGAGCCCGGGACCTTTGAATTTCGCAGGCAAGCGCTCTACCAACTAAGCTACCCAAGCACAACCCACGATCCGTCCTCACAGCTTCAATTCCGCCAGTACCTCGTCTCCTACATTCCAAACTTAACAGAAGCTCGCAGGAGAGCTTCTGTGAAGTTTACACGGTAGGAGACGATGCACTGGCGGAATTGAAGCTGTGAAGACGGCTCGTGAGTTGTGCTTGTGTAGCTCAGTTGGTAGAGCACTTGCCTGAGAAAGGTAAAGGTCCCGCGTTCGAGTCTCGGACCGGCACACAGTTTTAATCTGCCAGGAAGTTTCATTCTAAGAATCCCTGCTCTGTCGCGTTCCAAGGTGGTCCGACGCCCCACTTAGCAGGCGGTCATGATTGATGTATCAGTGCTTATAGAATATCTCCTTGGAAACATAACATGACATTGTATACCTGTAGTAGAAGTAATTTATGTAGAAACCTTTGAGCCATGGTGGCTCGTATCGATCCTATTTTCGCTAGGAGTCGCACTCTTTGGCTTCCAGCTGTTCTACATCTACATCTAGTGAGACAGTGGACACGGAGTGAAGAGAGACATGGAGTGCTTCTCCGTACGAACGGGCAGTTGGACTTGGCCTTTTATTGGCCCTAGTGTGATGTTCCCGGCCTCGTGATGGTCCTGCCTTAGCACCGTCTTGAGCTTTGTCATGTTGAAGATGCTTTGGTGCCGTATTAGTCTGAGTCAATGATTTTCTTCTTAGCTAACTGGAAAGTCAAGTGTTTCGTGTTGGGAAGCTGGTGGATTATACATGGGTAGCTTTCACTCCATGCTTTCCGATTGCTTCTGCTTTTACTTCTGGCACTGTTCATTGTGTGATTTAGAAAACGCCTTTTTAGCTGCTACATGAGGCTAAAGCGTCGATGTGTTGTCTTTTACCTCCTTTTTTTTTAAAAAAAAAGAAAATGAAAAAAATTGCAGCTGATTTCCTTCAAGTGTAATTTAAGATGCCTGTTGAGGTGGCGTAATCTTGCTAAGAAAGCTCTTTCTGTGATACTGAGAGTTAACTGTGTACTGGCATTTTCCTTTTTTTGTAATATTAAAACTTTAGCATGTTATAGTTGTTTTCCTTCGAACGCCGCTAAGAGTCGTTGCGCTTTATGGCGTGGTCCAACTGTTATGTCTGACGCTTATGGGCATGTTTGTACCCGCCAGTATATTGGGTGAAGGGAAGCAGGTTGAAAATTGTGAGCACTTTTGGTATCCAAAGTAGCATGTCCCTATGTACCTTTGACTGTTTAAATGCCGCTTATTTCCATTTTGATGTTTAAGCTCCTGTAAAGGTTAATACTAGCGCTAATATTATTTGAGCGTTTGTTTCGAGTACCTACCTTTCGGTTAGCGGGCTCTCACAGGGGCCATAATTATCTATTATATGAAATCGCTCTCATTACGTTATTGAGTCGGTAAGGCAACAAATTTTTAAAGTGCGCCACTATGGTGTACACTGAAGCATCAAAGAAACTGGTACAGACATGCGCATTTATGGAGATATGTAAACAGGCAGAATACGACGCTCCGGTCGGCAACGCCTATATAAGACAACAAGTGTCTGGCGCAGTTGTTACGAGGGCACCTTATCAAGATTTAAGTGAATTTGAACGTGGTGTTATAGTCGGCCCACGAGCGATGGGACACAGCATCTCCGAGGCAGCGATGAAGTGGAGCTTTTCCCGTACGACCATTTCAGGAGTGTACCGTGTATATCAGGAATCTGGTGAAACATTGGATCTTCGATGTCACCGCGACCGGAAAAAGATCCTACAAGAACGGGACCAACGACGACTGAAGAGAGTCGTTCAACGTGACGGAAGTGCAAACCTACCGCAAATTTCTGCATATTTCAATACTGGGCCATCAACAAGTGTCAGCGAAACAACGTCGATATGGGTTTTCGGTGCCGAAGGCCCACTGTTGTACCCTAGATGACTGCGCGACACAAAACCTTACGCCTCGCCTGGGCCCGTCAACATCAACATTGGACTGTTGATGACTGGGAACATGTTGCCTAGTCGAACAACTTTCGTTTCAAATTGAATCGAGCGGACTTAGGCGTACGGCTATGGAGACAGCCTCATGAATCCATGGACCCAGCATGTCAGCAGGGAATTGTTCAAGCTGATGGAGGTTTTGTAATGGTGTGGGGCGTGTGCAGTTGGAGTGATATGGAACCCCTGATACTTCTAGTTACGACTCTAATAGGCGACACGTACGTTAGCATCCTGTCTGATCACCCTCATCCATTCATGTCCATTGCACATTCCGACGGACTTGAGCAATTACAGCTGGTCAATAGGACATTCCACACGTCGCGAATCGCTTCAGAGTGGCTCCAGGAACACTCTTCTGAGTTTAAACCCTTCCGCTGGCTACCAAACTCCGCAGACATGAACATTATTGAGCATATCTTAGATGCGTCGCAAAGTACTCTTACGGATTTATGGACAGCCCAGCGATATTCATGGTGTCAATTCGATTCAGGTCTACGTTTGTCGAGTCCATGCCACGTCGTGTTGCTGCACTTCTGCGTGATCGCGGGGGCCCTACTCGATATTAAGCAGGTCAACCAATTCCTTTGGCTCTTCAGTGTATGTTATCTACCATTAACAGCTTATTCAACGTCCAGCTTGAGCTTACGCAGGACCTAGTTGATAGATTTTCTCTCAATTCGGTCATAAATGTTGTTGTTGAATTATTGTCTCAGTAATGGTTAAAGTTAGGGAGCAAATTTCAAAGCTGATTTATTTGTTGCTTGCTTTAATTTACTTTGTTAAAACCTGCCCTTTCCAATATCTATTTCGTATCGCATTTGGTACTGAACAACTGTTATATGTTAATTAATAATACTTTGTCTGTTTTACAGGTGTGTCTGGGGACACATTTGTTCAAAATGGTTCAAATGGCTTTGAGCACTATGGGACTTAACATCTGAGGTCATCAGTCCCCTAGAACTTAGAACTACTTAAACCTAAGGACATGCCCGGGGCAGGATTTGAACCTGCGACCGTAGCGGTCGCGCGGTTCCAGACTGAAGCGCCTAGAACCACTCGGCCACTCCGGCCAGCGACACAGTTGTTGTTTAGAGGTATGATAGAGGTTATACTGTTGCTGTGTTGTGACCCATCCCAGCCCTGGATTTTCTTTTGCAATTACGGTCGGCTTTCAGTGCTGCCGGCAAGTATAGACCAGCACCTTGATGATTGGGCAGAGACGGCAACTGTATCATAAGGGTCAGCCATCACTGCAGGCAGCTTAGCTGCAAGAATTATGCATATTAGTGTTTTTTCACCATCCTGTTGTCATAGCCAAAGAAGGAATGAAGCGTTTTTATAATTTTAAAACTCCTGTAATTCGGTTAGCGGGCTCTCACAGGGGCCATAATTATCTATTATATATTACATTTATTGAATCTTAAAGGCTGCTTGTCTCCATGGATAAGTATTTTGATTATATAATACCGTTAATTCATTTTACTGGTACTCTATCTTGGGTGCAGTTATTGTTTTATGTAGTTTCCAGTTGTTACAAATTTTAGGCCATCAATTGCTGACTAGGACAGTTGAAAATTTGCCCATGATATTTCAAGTTGCTAAATTTTGCGTCCTCTCGCTGTTTTCTTGGATAGCAAGGGAAAAAAATTAACTTTGTTAAAATTTGAATTAGTTATTGTCAGTCGTTTTAAACTCTGAGAGTGAAATAAAGGTGTTGTTCCTTTTAATGGTGAATGATGATTTACATTACTCGAGGTCCAATCCTTCCGCTAAACAGCATTTGCTGGTGCCGACGTAGGCGCATTCGCCAAGCTCAGCCTTATAGTCAAATTGTATAAAAAAGGGCAAAAAAACTTTCAACAACAAAAGTAGGTTTTATGCTGTCGCAAATATTCCATAATTCTCAAGCAGTCTTTTGTTGAGATGCTGTCAGTTTTCTTACTATTGAACTGTATGGTGGAATAAATGAAGAGCATGTGCAAAAAACTGTCTCAAAATTGTAAGTAAATTGAGCGTGTATAAAATGTACAAACATGTAGTGGGTTGTCTAAAATGTAGTGGGTCACGTTGAGACGGTCTCAGATCCACTCCCGAGATTGTTCTGCTCCTCTCGCCCGATGTTTCGCTCGCCGCTAGGTTGCGGGCTTTTAGTGCCGATAGTACGAAGGCACGAGACACAGGACGTCTGGAGGGAGTGCAGTTTTAGATGGGCAAGGGAATGTCACGATTGGGGCACCGAGCGGCTTGCTGTACCCCACTCGATTATTGGTTCATGACGGGCGCTAGATGGCGAGGCGCGGATGTGTACTCTAACTACCTCGGCAAACAGCAGACGAGGTCGACGAGGTGTATTGTTGCATATTCAACGAAAACTGTGTTGGGAGTGTGGTGTCTGTAATGTGTATCGATGAAAGTGTACTTTTCTCAGTGTGAAGTGTTATTTAACCATCTCGCACGGGATTGTATTGGGATACGCCGTTCTGTATGGAGGTAAGCTCCACGTTGTATTGAGTTGAGTCGCCCGCTGCAATCGCATTGGGTGGTGGCATTGTGTGGCTTGCGAAACATGCCGTGCTGTGGGTGCTCAGGCGTCGGAAGGTGTTACGCCTCGTTCAGAGTTACTGTATGAGGCTGGTTGAATGCAAACAGCACTACGCAATTATAAGGGTGAGCATCTGCAAACATTAAATAAATTGTTCCTTGGCCGTGGCTTGATTGTTTGTGTGGGTTCTCTTCCTATATTCAACTGCAACGACCTTTGTTAGCTCAACGTTAATATCTCATTTGGTATGTTACGTTTATTACCCGATGTGCTGACCGCATAAAACTTTTACATGTTGTTTTCAAAGTTATGAAAAATTGTTTTTCAGTGATTTAGATTTTACCAGGTGGTTTTAAGCGGTGCCG
Organism: Schistocerca cancellata; assembly: GCF_023864275.1. NCBI lineage: Eukaryota > Metazoa > Arthropoda > Insecta > Orthoptera > Acrididae > Schistocerca > Schistocerca cancellata. The sequence continues at coordinate 698,725,853 of NC_064626.1, forward strand.
CGGATTATTAAAGCAGACAGTAAATTAACTAAAGCAAGTTGAAATCATCAGTTCATTAATTCACGGCAGTGATCGATCGTAAACTATAGATATTGGACGGTTACCATTTCTGTTTGATTTCTTAAAAGCAAATTAACAGTTGAGACATTGCGACACCATCTGGTAGATACCGTGCATTTTACTTTAAAGCTTTGTTGTAGTGCTCGTTATGCACAAGATTTTCTTTAGTTGACCACTGCTACAATTTAGGTACATTATTTATCCATTCCCGATTCCCGAGATCGGGGTGGGTTTTAATCCTTGTTTGCACGGATTTTAAAATAATTGTCTTCTAGTTGCTATATGCATGTTCGTCTGTTGTTTTAGGAGTCACCAGTACCACTCTGTAATCAGACTGTTAATGTTTCTGCAGGCATGTTACTGTCGGCATAATATGGGACCTGGGGGCGTGTTGCGCCGGTCTCTTGCAACGGATGAGCAGTCTCGTAATTAATGATGTTCTCAGTTACGGCTATTTAGTTAATGTAAAGCCTTTGTAATGAAGTGTTGTGAGTTTAAATCTTGGTTTCCTCTGGGTTATGTTTTTAACACTCCGGAATTTGAATGCAACTTGTCCTTCTTCCTGGTAGGAGGGGCGGCAGTACAAAGTGTGAAAAGCATTTGGTAAAAAAAACGTTTATTTACATAGGGGAAGTAATAGCTTCTGCCCTTCACACAAGAATATTAAAATTAATTAAAGTCTTGTCATTAATACAGCAGTGTAAGTAGCTAGTTGTGAGGGCAGCAACAGCGCTTAGTAGTCCTACTTATCTCAGCCAGTCAGTAACGGTCGAGCTTCATCGTTATGATGGCCGCAGATTTGACTACATGAACGGTTTATGAGGGAGTCAAAATCCAGTTTTCGCAGAGGAAAGATGTGTCTCCAGTTGGTCTGAAAGTGTGGGTCAAGTGTTCAATTACCTATTTAGGCGAGAATCATCGTGTTTAACAGTATAAAGGGGACATAATAATTAATATATGATTTGGATGATGGTTCTATGAGTTTCTAAATTAAGAACTGCCTTTCTTACTACGAGTCATAATACCATGCGGCGTTTATACAGCCTTTGATTGGGAACACTAGAACACTGAGAAGTAAGGAACTGTGTAACAATTTGGAGGAGGAGGAGGAGATTAGTGTTTAACGTGCCGTCGACAACGAGGCCATTAGAGACGGAGCGCAAGCTCGGGTGAGGGAAGGATGGGGAAGGAAATCGGCCGTGCCCTTTCAAAGGAACCATCCCGGCATTTGCCTGAAGCGATTTAGGGAAATCACGGAAAACCTAAATCAGGATGGCCGGAGACGGGATTGAACCGTCGTCCTCCCGAATGCGAGTCCAGTGTGCTAACCACTGCGCCACCTCGCTCGGTGTAACAATTTGGCGAGCAAACGTAAGTAATTAATATCGTCTGAACATTTGACTGTTAGCAGGGTGATTTTAGTTACTGTTTCTAGTCAGAAGGTCGTCACTGCTAGAGTGTGTAGTCAGAGTGAACTCAGTAGTAAAATAAACCCATAAAGATAATTTGTGCTTAGAACTGAAAATATATAAACAGTTGATTCTCAAAGAATTAACCTCATTTACGTAGTGGACACTGACCTGAAACGTAGAATAGACTAACGGCAGGTTGACAGTCAATACTGATCACTAAAGAAATGCACAATACTTCAGTATTTCCATTTTTAATAAGTTGTGAGGCTTGCTAAGATAAACGAGCAGTGAGAAAATTTAAAAAGCTCCACGACGAAATCTATTGTTAAATTTGGAAGAAATACAAAATGATCGTGTTGGCAGCGTTTCCAATTATTTGATTTCAGTCAGTGTTTCTTCTTAAGTACATAACCCCACTGAAATAATGAAGTTCCTCCCCGACTAAAACATTTATAATGTAGCAGTCAATTTGTATGCGTATGGACGTAATATATAATTTAACAATGTACTAAGAGTTTTCACTGAATTTTATTATGAAGTTGACGTAGATGTTGCACGGAATGTGAAGAGTAGACATTAGACAAAGCCATGTTTTAACCGCATCTGTGGGTGTGTGGTGTGCGAGTATAATTTGCTGGGAGTCCAACGGAAATCAGATGTTGTTTTAGTCTTTCCCCGAGTCGTTTACGGAAACTGAAAACCAGCACATTGTGGCGGTCTACCGTACTTAGACTGCAAGATCACCCCTTCAATACCGTGTTCTGCGATGCATCTTAGAAGCTTCTTTTTTGACACTGCCGTTTACTGGAGATGGAACTATTTTCTCTTGGTGAAATAAGCTCTCTGGTGACCATTTGAGACAAGTAATATGGTGATTCCGTGAAGAGTAAAGTAATTGCATCCTCAGAATCATTTCGTGGCTGCCATTCCTGCAGCAGAGTAGGAGAACGTCTCTAAAAACTGTCAGTCAATGGAAAGTCACTAGAAGTGAGAAACATAAGTAAGTCGCAAGACGTTCTAACAAGTACACTGACGTCCAAAAACTAAGGACAAAAGTAAAAAAGGAAATAGGTGTGTGGCATTGTTGGCCGGGAGGCCCCATCCGGGGAAGTTCGGCTGCCGAGTGCAAGTCTTATTTCATTCGACGCCACATTGAGAAACTTGCGTGCCAGTGATGAGGATGAAATGATGATGAGGATAACACAACATCCAGTCCACGAGCGGACAAAATCCCCTATCCGGCCGGGAATCGAACCCGGGCCCGCCGCATGGAAGGCAAGCACGTAACCACCCAATTTTTTTAAAATATACTTTTGTTCGGTATTGTTCGTTTGGTTTGGTTTGGGAGGACGTCACATGACATCCCTTCAAATTGATCACTGATTCATTCACTCAGTTTTTTTATTACAGAGGACAATCGGCACTCTGACAGAACACGCTGAGCTACCGTGCCGGCATCCAGCTAAGCAGGCGGATAGGACAAATGTAACTTCCGCATGATCTATCATTGTCAAATAACAAAGCTCGATGAAATTAGGACTAAAATACGTAATGACACTTTGAATTTCAGAGACAATAACTGCATAGAAGTCAACGTGATCTATGATGTTCCCCTGGACGTTACAAAAGGTCATGACTCTCATTAGAGCTTGTGACCACCACAGACGGCAATGCATGCTCTACAGCATATGTCCATGCAGACGTCAAGGTTCGTCACGAGTTCTCGCGGAGGGCGTTCCATTTCTCCAACAGTGCGGTTGACAGCTGCTGGATGGTTGTTAATGCTTGTGGACTTCCTCCAGTACATCTCCCCAATACATCCCACATGCGATAGATGGGATCTAAGTCGGGGGAAGGGGCAGGCTATATCCTCTCGTTCCTAGAGTTTCTGCACCTGCGCCGTTCGAAGTCGTCGCGCATTGTCATCCATAAGAATGAAGTCAGGACCGAATGCATCTCTGAAAAGGCGCACATGGGGAAGGAGTATAGTTTCTCAATAACTTTGATCCGTGAGTGATCCACCTATAAGGATTTGGAGACCAGTACTACCATGCAATGTTATGCCTCCTCGCACCTTGTAAGGTTATAATTTCGCACCTTACAGGAATCCATTCACATACTTTGCCGTGATCTACAAATACAATTAGGTATCATGTTCAAAAAATGGTTCAAATGGCTCTGAGCACTATGGGACTTAACATCTGTGGTCATCAGTCCCCGAGAACTTAGAACTACTTAAACGTAACTAACCTAAGGACACCACACACATCCATGCCCGCGGCAGGATTCGAACCTGCGACCGTAGTAGTCGCGCGGTTCCGGACTGAGCGCCTGAACCGCTAGACCACTGCGGCCGGCAGGTATCATGTGATAGTTTGTACATCGTATATGCAAATATATAAAGGAGACTGACATTGTCACGTACACCTTGTAAATAATTGTTAACGCTTATTGCATGAAATGTGATGGAGTGTCTTTATTATCAGAACGGCGTAGTGAATGACTGCCTATACTAGGCAGCGAAAATTAAACGGCAGGTGGAACTCAAGCCTGGATGGAAGGCCCACACAGGTGTGGTGGCTCAGCTCCACACAGGAAGTGCCGAGACGGACAGTCTGGACACCTGAGCGCGAAGACACAATACAGGGGCGACTGGCCGCTATCGGCCGCTATTGTAATACGGCCGGAAGGATAACCGGACAATACTTAGAAGCTCTGCAAATTTTAGACGCAGGTGAGAGGAGCGAAGGAGCGGCACCTCGTAAACCATGCAGGATGGGTTATTTCCACGGATTTTTACTCAGAAGCGCACCATTGCACGAGTATAGCTTTTTCCTCGCAAACCTTTCACGGTGGACGACAAAAGACTAAAATATGGTTGGTCGGCATTTGGAAGAATCTGTAGAGAGGGAGAATATTCCGTGGTTTCGGGAATATGATTCGTTATCGGAGTTACGATGGTGGGGAGCCGAGCCTTTCTGGGAGGCCAGCGGTGGAGAGACAGGGTCTTCAGTGGTGAGCGCCCGTGTGTGACGGTCGCTTGATATCAGCTTTGTTGATACAGACGAACTTACTGTCCTTGCTCTCAGGAGAGCTTACAGTTAGAACAGTTAGGCACTGTACTGTTCCGAACGTATATTCTGGACTTTACCTCCGGGTTGGAAGTCGTCGTTGAGTACGCAGCGTTCAGTAACTGAGAGCACTTCCTCTGCCTATACTTTCGTTTAGACGTTATCTGAACTCCGTCCTTGTGGCTGGGAGTTCGCGTTTCTCGTCTGTTGAACATAGAGAGGAGAAAACAGTATTAATATTAGTCAGAGGACCACCTTCTGCCGTCCAATTTTTTGAAAGAGTTTATTTGTAGCTGGAGTTCTTCCATCGTATGAGAACCATCACTTCGACTCACAGGACACAGTGCATATGTTGATATCGCAAAATGCTTCGGCTTATTAGGGCTATAAAAGCTAAACAGCTGCGATCACGTTAGTTTATTTCCACTGAGGTTCCACACCACCGTAGATCATCTTTGAAAGTAATGTCTTCTGGTGTATGGTACGTAGATGTCAGTCATTTCACGTTATTGATATTAGATCGCGCAGTCATAACAAGGGGCAGAGTTTGGCAATTGATTAGTAATTTTAGTTAGAAAATGTGAACTTAGTAATCTAAAGGTTTTTATTAATCTACAATAAATATATAAGCAGGAACAACGTTTATCATTTAGTAGGATTAGTTGACTTGAATATTCATTTCTGTTCAGATTGTAATTTATAGAATTAACAGATACTAAGATTTGCTTCAGGGGGTAGTCAGACAGGGCCGTATCGTCATCTAGTGTTTATTATTTTCCGTTGCTCACATTAATTTTACACCCGCCTGGAAACTGAAGAAACAAAACGATCATGTTCGACAATGTTCCTGGTTGCAAAGCGCATTCGCACCTCCCGCCATACGAAGGTACGCCCCGAATCATTAATACTGTGGCCGAATCTGCTCCCATTCGGTAAGATGACGCGGCCCCACTTCTCATTGCTCCAGTCCGCAAGCTGTTGGCAGCATCGCAGAGGGTGCCGCTGATTTTCTCGTGCCAACGGAGCACAATGTATTCGTCGCTGGGCAAAGAGACCGCCTCCGCTCAGTCGTTGTGTCACTGTGGAGCTTGTAATTCCGCATCTTGCACTTCTGTTAAACGTGGTTGCAATTGCACACGCTGTTTCACTTGGGTCTTTTCCTGCCTTTTGCACCACGTAGCTCTGCTTCAGTTGACCGTGGTCGCGCACCTTTTTCCTTTCAGGTAGCCGTTGATGTGATTCGGAATGGTCCCCATGCACACGAACAACGGTGTGAGCAATACCAAGCCTCTGACCTCCACTCGCCACAATTTGTCATGGTTACAGTTTCCCGATGATTCTTCCCCGTGAGAAGTCGTCCATATGTGGTTTCCGGGCCATGTTGTAATGGAGATTGGCACCACAGCGCACCCTAGACACTAACACAAATTGACTTTTCCCATTGCTTCAACCGCCTAGTGTTGCGGGGCCAGCCCCATTTGGTGCTGTAGTCACTCTGACCTCACGCCATGTTAGTCCAACTTTGTGTGACGACTGGGATACCTCTGGCTACATGCTCCCGCACTTTCATTCATTTCCACCGAGCAGTTAATATGTCATGCTACTTCAATATCTCGTCCTGACGTATCCAGAGTACTGTACACTACTGGCCATTAAAATTGCTACACCACGAAGATGACGTGCTACAGACGCGAAATTTAACCGACAGGAAGAAGAAGCTGTGATAGGCAAATGATTAGCTTTTCAGCGCATTCACACAAGTTTGGAGCCGTTGGCGACACCTACAACGTGCTGACATCAGGAAAGTTTCCAACCGATTTCGCATACACAAACAGCAGTTGACCGGCGTTGCCTGGTGAAACGTTGTTGTGATGCCTCGTGTAAGGAGGAGAAATGCGTCCATCACGTGTCCGACTTTGATAAAGGTCGGATTGTAGCCTATCGCGACTGCGGTTTATCGTATCGCGACATTGCTGCTAGCGTTGGTGGAGATCTGGTTAGCAGAATATGGAATCGGTGGGTTCAGGAGGGTAATACGGAACGCCGTGCTGGATCCCAACGGCCTCGTATCACTAGCAGTCGAGATGACAGGCATCTTATCCGCATGGCTGTAACGGATCGTGCAGCCACGTCTCGATCCCTGAGACAACAGATGGGGACGTTTGCAAGACAAAAACCATCTGTACGAAGAGTTCGACGACGTTTGCAGCAGCATGTACCATGGCTGCGGTTAGCCTTGACGCTGCATCACAGACAGGAGCGCCTGCGATGGTGTACTCACCGACGAACCTGGGTGCACGAATGGCAAAACGTCATTTTTTCGGATGAATCCAGGTTCTGTTTACAGCATCATGATAGTCTCATCAGTGTTTGGCGACATCGCGGTGAACGCACATTGGAAGCATGTATTCGTCATCCTCATACTGGCGTATCACACGGCGTGATGGTATGGGGTGCCATTGGTTACACGTCTTGGTCACCCCTTGTTCGCATTGACGGCACTTTGAACAGTGGACGTTACATTTCAGATGTGTTACGACCCGTGGCTCTACCCTTCTTCGATCCCTGCGAAACCCTACATTTCAGCAGGATAATGCACGACCGCATGTTGCAGGTCCTGTACGGGCCTTTCTGGATACAGAAAATGTTCGATTGCTGCCCTGGCCAGCACATTCTCCAGATCTCTCACCAATTGAAAACGTCTGGTCAACAGTGGCCGAGCAACCGGCTCGTCACAATACGCCAGTCACTACTCGTGATTAACTGTGGTATCGTTTTGAATGGGCAGATGTACTTGTACACGCCATCCAAGCTCTGTTTGACTCAATGCCCAGGCGTATCAGGGCCGTTATTACGGCCAGAGGTGATCATTCTGGGTACTGATTTCTCTGGATCTATGCACCCAAATTACCTCAAAATGTAATCACATGTCACTTCTAGTATAATATATTTGTCCAATGAATACCCGTTTATCATCTGCATTTCTTCTTGGTGTAGCAATTTTAATGGCCAGTAGTGTACAATACTTGTCCATTTGTTCTTGTACCATGCTTCAGTGATTTTTGTTTCACAGTACTGCTGAGGAGATGGTATACGAAGTACGCTAGTATGACATTACTTTTTGTGCGGGCCAACCGAAGCGGTGCGCCGGCTCATGCTGCGTCGGACGCTCATGCTGTGTCGGAAGCTGCTCTGCTGCGTCGGGCTTGTGCGGGTCCCCTGGCAGGCAGAGCTGATGTCGCGCAGCGATTGGGCACGTCGCGGGCGCGACGCGAGAGCAGAGCGAGGAGAGAAGCGAGCTGCTGAGCGGCCGACAAATGGCGGACACGGCGCCAGTTAGCCGAGACCCAGGGCCGAGGGCTCGAGGGCTGCGGGCTGACGTATGGCCACCACCTGTCCGCCATCCCTCCTGCCAAATGGCGCGCGCGCCGGCACAGTGGACTGCCCCACTGAGTTCATCTGTCAGCAGGCGGCAAAAGGCCTGCGCTGCTAAATTCCCTGTAACTCCAGCTGACAGAGTCACTGAACATTCAACACTACCATATCTCACCCACTTCATTACTTATTCATTCATTCACTCGACTTGTTTCGTAAATCACGTCATGAACGAAAGATGTAGAAGGGGCCATGTTATGCAGGGTGTCAATGAAGTTCCACCAACACTTGAACCTGGAAACTGTTGGAAATCGAGAATCGTGGTTTCTTGTAAAACATTTAGCAACTTCCGAAGGTCTTTTCCCTTTCTTGTAGATTTGCTTTGAAATGACGACAGGCAATGACAAGTCGGAAAATGTCATCCTGTATGTGGAGTCAAAATCTGACTTGCGGAATTATCGACGTCATTGCGAGACACTACTACCAGCAAAAAGAAACATATTGGGATGGATCCAAAATTTTAAACAGACACAAAGTGTCAAATGTTTTCCGAGAAGTAGTCGTCCTTCTGTATCTCAGGGAAGTGTGTAGCGCAGCCCCCAGATGCCACATAGTCCAGCATCACGTGTCCTACAGGAAGCGCCGGCCGGAGTGACCGTGCGGTTCTAGGCGCTGCAGTCTGCAACCGAGCGACCGCTACGGTCGCAGGTTCGAATCCTGCCTCGGGCATGGATGTGTGTGATGTCCTTAGGTTAGTTAGGTTTAATTAGTTCTAAGTTCTAGACGACTGATGACCTCAGAAGTTAAGTCGCATAGTGCTCAGAGCCATTTGAACCAAGCCTACAGGAAGCAAGAACCTGTCCTTGAAGTGTTACACAAGCGGTTAAGACTTTTTGCGTGCAAGGTGCAAATGGTCCAAGCACTGCAGCTATACTATCGTCCACTGTGGTATACTTTCGCGTATGCAATAGATACAGACAATGACTACCTAAGAAAATCCCTATTTTCAGATGAAGCAACGATCCACGTTTCTGGACACCAGAATCGTCACTGCACTAGCTTTTGGTACTCGGAAAACCCACACAGCATACGTGAACGTATCCGAGATAGCCAGAAATTTAACGCCTGATGTGGCAGGCCCAGTGTTCTATACAGGCAACACACTAACGGAAAATTTTTACCTGGACATGCTCGATTAGTTCCTGTTGCCCCAAATCGAAGAGTTGCACCCATCCATCATCATCCATTATGATGGTGCCCCTACACAGTGCAATTTGATGTGCTGGATTACAAATTTCCCGAGAAGTGGACTGGTCGAGACGATCCAGTCGCATTGCTACCTCGCTCTCTCGACATCACGCCATTAGACTTCCTTTTGTGGGTTTCTGACAAAGATTGCGTGTACATAAGAGCAGTGAATGAGACGACTACCCTTTCTGCATAAATAAATGAAGCAATGTCAACTGATGATGATGCAAATCTGAACCACACGCGGGCAGAACTTGAATATCGCCTTGATGTTCTAAGATCAACGAGTGGGAGACACACTGAAATTGTGGCTTAAGAGAGAAGAGGTAAGTCGTCAGTGATTCTGTCGCACCTAACATGGATGGTTTCATACCACGAAGAGGCAGGACGTACATGTATTTGTCTTATTCATGCCATGCATACTCTACATAGTTTATGATATAATGTTGCTTTTTATGCATGTTGTGTAGTCCTGATGTGACAGAGTGGTGTCGGTATCGTTTTATGTAACCAGAACTGGATCTGAGGATGGCAATACATATTGCCGAAACTGCTAATCCAGTAATTGTGTTAACATAGCGATGTCGGCAAATAAATTTGTGTTCAAAACAAGACTGCAGAAAAAGAAAAATTTGAAAGCTGCTGAACGTTTCACAACAAATGATGCCCTATCTATAAGACTTTCGAAGTTATGATTTTTTTTAAATTAGTGGTGGACTTTATAGACATTCTGTGTATTGACACACTGACGCAACCACTGCTGGTTACTACTGTATAATATACTAACAACAAAGTATGACTTTCGTTAAGCTACTGAAACCGATAATTATGGTAGCTACTGTACTTCTAGATTAATTTATACAGATATGGTAGGAGAAAAAAGGTACCTTAAAGAGAGCGAATGTTTCTCGTCCTACATTACTCACCTGCTGCTTTCATCTCGTACTTGAAACAAAGAATTTATGTAGCTTTACAGGCAACACTAGCAGCTGGTAATATCAATGTCTGTCTCATGTAAATATCAGATTATTCGAAATGTACGTTTCTGAGTCAAAGCATACTGAAAAATTACGGAAGTGCCAGGTAAGTTATCGTTTAAATTTGTTTCTTTTTAAATATTTGTAAATTTTTAATGTTCTGTCTGAGGTCCACAGGTAGCCTGCCAAAACATTTTGCAGAAAAACGTAAAATTCCTGTCTCATCTTGTAATCTCCCTTCCCCTGTTATATTTTACTCCTGCTTCTTTTATTTAATTTGTGGCAATTGAATATGGGTAAGGCATGGTTAGAGATGTTGTCTAACTGGAATCCTATTTTTCCCGAAAATTAAAATTCCTCAAATTTAGGTGGAGATATATTGCTTTGAACAGATAACAGCACATATAATTTTACTTCCTTTATTCATTTCGTAAGTAACACATTTCCTAACAACGCTTCGAACCAACCATGATCGCATTAACAGTTAAATTTTAGTTCCACTTTCACACTGAAGTTTGCCTTTGTGTGCAGTTGATCCAAATTAATCTTTCAGGCTCCAGCTCTTCACGGTAGCCTTTATAAAGGTACAAATAATAATATCTTCAGCCAACGGAATCTATTGATTAAGACTAGATATACTGTTTTATCCCCAGATTTCATGTGTAATTTCACCCCCCCCCCCTCCCCTCGAATACACCAAACAATTACTCATTGCTGCCCTACAAATCTAAGGAAGACTTCTAGAATCATATTTCATCACATAAGCAAACTGTTCAGATAATTTTTGTGCGAATCAATTGTATGTGACCGTTTTGTGCGAAACCAGATAGACCGTCTTCTCTGTAGCGCTCTCAGCTCCTAAAGCTGCATAGAATCAACGATACTTAGAGGATACGAATTACTACGTGGTATCACTATTGATAGCAGTATCTCTTACAAACCCCAGAAAGGGTTGGGTAGTCTTTCCAGTAATAATGTACTGGGTGAGTCACTTAAAACTTGCACCGTAAATACTGCAGAAATAGATAGTGCTCTTGCAGTGCGGTTTTCACAGAGTCGATTGGTAGTAAGGGGCACGTATCGTTAGCCAATAAACGGATTGGAATAACAGTTAGAAAATGTGCATTCTGCAAAGATACACTTTTTTAAAACGAACAATACCTATTGACATCAGCAAAATAAACTTAGCGTAAATTACGGTGTGAGTGCTGTTTGTTGCAAGATTCTAGAGCGAGTCGCTTATGAGAGGCCGTATTTTGAAAAGTTTCCACAGCGCACTTGTTTGTTCCAATCAACCTGCGTAGTTTTTAGGTATGATGTCGTTATGTTTTCTTACAGTGAGCGGCCTGAGTCAGGCAAAAGTCCTACGTAGTCTCCGTCGACACAGGTCCACCCGTATCACCTCTCTCTCCATCAACATCTGTAAGGAAACCATTAAAAGAATCGTCTTGACTTCCGTACATGGGCTTTTAGACAGAACACTCCAGATGTACCGCGTATCTTGCCTAGTGATGAAGCCACATTTACCAATCATTGCCACGTAAACCGCCGAAGCATGCACTATTGGCCTGTTGACAATCCCCTTTGGCTTCGTTAGGCAGAACGTCAGCGTCCATGGAGTGTAAACGTGTGGTGTGGGATAGTGAATATCAGCTCATAGGCCTCTTTTTTTATAGACGGAACACTGGATGCGCACAAGCTTATCTGCGTCCTAGCGGAGCATCTTCCACGTTCTTCTGGAGGATAGGAGGGACCTGTGGTAGGAACATGACGGCTGTCGAGTCCATAGTGCACGAAATACTACAGCCTGCCACCTCGGATTGTTTCCAAATCGTCGGATTGGACGCAGTGGATCTGTACCTCGGCCGGCCGTTCCCCGAACGACAGTAGACTTTTTTGTGTTGCGAAAACTGAAAGGCGCTGTCTACAAGGACATACCAATTACTCCCGATGATACACAACGATGTTTTACTGTAGCCTGCTGGGGCATATCCGCTGAAATTATAGCATGTGAAGAGCACTCGTTCCATACCAGACTGGGAGAATGTATTTCCTCTGCCAGTGGCCATTCAGAAGACGATCCGTGATGGTCAGTTGTGTGGTTACTGGTCAGAATCCGCATAGCTAGTGTATGCACTTGTTTTGTTCTTTAGTGTGTGCTACCACAGGTATTGTACAAGGGTCGGTTTGGGAGCTGTTCAGAATATGATATCTCGTAAACGATTCGCTCTAGCCGCGCGGAGTGGCCGCGCGGTTTGAGGCGCATTGTCACGAACTGCGCGGCCCCTCCCGACTGGGGACCGATGACCTCAGCAGTTTGGTCCCTTAGCAATTCACACACGTTTGAACATTTGATTCGCTCTAGATTCCTGCAAAAAACACCAGTGACATTCTAATTTAACTTGCTTTTAGTTGCTTAATGTCAAAAGGCATTGTTCCTTTTAAAGAGTGTGATTGCAGAGAAACAGACTTTTTGAATGTTATTACAATTCATTTATTGGCTAACAAATTTTGGAAATTTGTGGTAAGGTCTTATGGCAGAAAACTGCTAAGGTCATCGGTCCCTAAGCTTACACACTATTTAATCGAACGTAAACTAACTTACGCTAGGGACGGCACACACACCCTTGCCCGAGGAAGGACTCGAACCTCCGACGGGGGGAACCGCGCGCACCGTGACAAGACGCCGCAAACCGGCCGGCAGTTGGCTTGTTAGCGGTTCGAGCCCTTGACTACCAATTCATTCTGTCAAAATGGCACATCAGTAGTACATTCCATTTCTGAACCGTTTGCGGTGCAAGTTTTAGGTGATGTATACTTCTAGCATTGTGGTTGGGAATTGCTGTGTTCATCCTAAATTCATTTGTGTTAGTTACCAAGAAATAAATTATTGATAACGTTATTGGCATGTAAGTGTAATAAATCCCTAGGTCGCTGAACTGGATTTGGCAAGGCTTTCGGGAAGCCAATTTACACAATATTGCTAAAACACTTTGTTTCATTTTAGCTGCAATAACCCGAAAGGTTAATGGCATAGGACAGAATTGACCAAAAGTATGCCAAGAATGCTAGCAATCTTTCTGCAAAACAATGGAGATCGTGAGTGCAAATCAGGGAGAACTGAGCTTTGTGGATAACTTACGCACCTGGGGTTATTATCAATGGGAATTCCCAGTAGCTTCACACACGGAGCCTCACTCATTACGCGCTAAATTGCTTTCTACCCTTCGTGCCCTTAAGTCATTGTTTTATTTGTTTGGAATGGTTTGATACGAGGTTTAGTGATACTATGTCACACGCTTTTGGCTGTGAACTAGTTGTTAGTATGCTACATTTTGTGCCGTTGCTGACACTGCGCCCTTTCGCCGGCGCCCGCTGGGTAGGTTTCGGCTTCGCGGCGGAGCGCGCAGCGCCACCTGAGCGACAGTGGGCGTGCGTCGAGCTTGTGGACCGGGCAGTGGGCAGGCACCTCGAGAGTGGCTGGAGTCCTGCACCGAGCTGCGGCAGCAAAGTTTGGACGGGTGGTCGGTGCGGTGATTGCTACTGGAGAGAACAACAGCCTTAACCCCGGGCCAGACACTTGAAAGTCTTTCCGAATGCGATGGAGGTCCTTCTACATCAGAAGTGGCCAAACCGCGGAACGCCGGCCGCGTGCGACCCGCGCGTCACTAATTTTTGGCCGAGGAGCTGTTTCATATGGAAGAAAAATTTAACTTTTGTTGTTGTTGTTGTTGTTGCGGTCTTCATTCCTGAGACTGGTTTGATGCAGCTCTCCATGCTACTCTATCCTGTGCAAGCTGCTTCATCCCCCAGTACCTACTGCAACCCACATCCTTCTGAATCTGCTTAGTGTATTCATCTCTTGGTCTCCCTCTACGATTTTTACCCTCCACACTGCCCTCCAATACTAAATTGGTGATCCCTTGATGCCTCATAACATGTCCTACCAACCGATCCCTTCTTCTGGTCAAGTTGTGCCACAAACTCCTCTTCTCCCCAATCCTATTCAATACCTCCTCATTAGCTATGTGATCTACCCATCTAATCTTCAGCATTCTTCTGTAGCACCACATTTCGAAAGCTTCGATTCTCTTCTTTTCGAAACTATTTATCGTCCACGTTTCACTTCCATACATGGTGACACTCCACACAAATACTTTCAGAAACGACTTCCTGACACTTGAACATCTGAAGACATTACACAAATCCTAAGGACATTACACACATCCATGACCAAGGCAGGATTCGAACCTGCGACCGCAGCAGTCACGCGGTTCCGGACTGAAGCGCCTAGCCGGCCGGAGTGGCCGTGCGGTTCTAGGCGCTCCAGTCTGGAACCGCGTGACCGCTGCGGTCGCAGGTTCGAATCCTGCCTCGCATATGGATGTGTGTGCTGTCCGTAGGTTAGTTACGTTTAAGTAGTTCTACGTTCTAGGGGACTGATGATCACAGCAGTTAAGTCCCATAGTGCTCGGAGCCATTTGAATCATTTTGAAGCGCCTAGAACCGCTTTGCCATCAAGGCCGGTGGCGATCGAATGTGCACTATGTACACACGGGAAGGGCGGCAACTTTACCGCCAATAGTGTTGTGAGTTTGCAGTAAATTAAATATGGAATATGTTGGCTATGTCTGGCACTTGTCTCAATCGCGCACCGCAACAAACGGATCCGGTTGCGTAATCCATACTACTACTGATTGTAGTACTATATTTTCTTCAAGATTGTGGGCGGGCGCTTCAAAATAAATCAAACATAGTGATTTTTTTCGAATTTGAATATAGACCAAAAGGTGAGATACCCCTATTGTTATTGGATATGATACGAAAGAGGTTCGATAGAATGCTCTTTTGGCGGTTTTCCGCGAAATAAAAGGTGGCAGGGGTAAAATACAGAGAGTGAAAGGCTATTTACAATTTGTACAGAAACCAGATGTCAGTTATAGGAGTCGAGGAGCATGAAAGGGAGGCAGTGGTTGGGAAGGGAGTGAGACAGGGTTGTAGCCTCTCCTCGATCTTATTCAATCTGTATATTGAGCAAACAGTAAAGGAAACAAAAGAAAAATTCGGAGTAGGTATTAAAATCCATGGAGAAGAAATAAAAACTTTGAGGTTTGCCGACAACAATTCTGTCAGAGACAGCAAAGGACCCGGAAGAGCAGTTGAACGGAATGGCCAGTGTCTTGAAAGGAGGGTATAGGATGAACATCAACAAAAGCAAAACGAGAATAATGGAATGTAGTCGAATTAAGTCTGGTGATGCTGAGGGAATTAGATTAGGAAATGAGACGCTTAAAGTAGCAAAGGAGTTTTGCTATTTTATGAAACGTCCCCTTAGAACAATTATACAAGACTGTGCTTAAACTGACATACAATATTTTTAGCGCAGCGCAATCTGACTTTCAAAAATCCCTACAAAGGAATGGCCCTGACTAACATTAACCTGTACCTTTCACAAATCACTTACCTCACAAAAATCTTGGTTCCTCGAACTACTGCAATACAGCGAGCGCCACTACTGCCAGCTAAATAAAAGATTCAAACTACGGAAGTCACTAACTACTGATAGGGATAGTTAGCAAATGAAAGATGTTAATAGAGAACAAACTATGTATTTACCTTAATAGTCATCAAAAGTCAGAATATATACAGCAGTTCATGACATCCATTTTTACAAATTTCAAAACTCCGCCATCTCTCTCCTCACATCCACCACTGCTGGCGGCTCACCTCCAACTGCGCAACGCTACGCGCTGTTCACATCCAGCTGCCTAACACTACAATGGCAGACAACAATGTAAACTAGTCACAGACTGCACACAGCACAGCCAGTGATTTTCATACAGAGCGCTACGTAACGTTGCCAATAAGAAAACATAAACAGCCTACTTACGGACTTCCGTAGTTTGAATCTTTTATTTAGCTGGCAGTAGTGGCGCTCGCTGTATTGCAGTAGTTCGAGCAACCAAGATTTTTGTGAGGTAAGTGATTTGTGAAAGGTACAAATGACAGCTCCGCCAATGCGCTGGCGTTTCATACCTTGCGCACGCGATACCACCGCCGTCTGTACATGTGCATATCGGAATCCCGTGACTTTTGTCACCTCATTGCAGTGGGCCGGATGGTTTTTGAACGAAGCGACACAGTTCTCGAGGCGGAGGCCTGTCGTGACCCGCATTCCGCACGCTGCTCCCTGCGGGGGCGGCAGCAGAAGCAGAATGAAGTCGGCTCATCAGAGGGGCGCCGGCTAATTCCCGCAGCAGACAGCTAATTACGCCCGCCGCGGCTGCATTATTCAGCCGGCCGCCGCGTAAACACCTGCTCTGTTGCGCGCCGCCCTTCTGCCTTTGGCGCGCCCGCGCGTCGGTGTGTGTGTGTAAGTGAGGGAGGGTGTGGGTGTGGGCTGGCGGCCCACGGACGTGCTCCGCCTGCTGACGCCCCGAGACGCCGCCACGTCTGCTGCCCGCGCGTCTCGGCCACCGTCTCGCCGTGTTCGCAATCTTCACATCCGAGATTGCTCAAGCTTTGAAACCAGCGCAATGTTTTCAACATCAGTAAAATCTACAACGACTTACAGTGCTCTAGTATCGGAACAAAGGCTTCCTCGGCTGGCGTCAATTTAAATAAATTTCTTTTTGTTGTTTTGCCACGTAATTTTGAAACAGTAAAACAACAGTGCAGGCGATGTTTCGACCGTCTCTACGATAGTCCTCTTCAGGCGACCGAACTGGTATATTTTAGTCATCCCTAAGAATACCTTTGCGAAGAATGCCGAAACATCGGCTTTATGTTTCAGCATTTTGTAACGGTGAAACATCCAAAAGAATTTTATTTCAAGATATTAGTTATGGACGTAAAGGACCTTAGTTTCCAAAAGGTCAAACTCCCCGATTGAAATTGCAGCTTGTGAGCTCCCTCATTGCTCGCTTCGTTCATAATTAATGGTTCAAATGGCTCTGAGCACTATGGGACTTAACAGCTATGGTCATCAGTCCCCTAGAACTTAGAACTACTTAAACCTAACTATCATGAGGACATCACACAACACCCAGTCATCACGAGGCAGAGAAAATCCCTGGCCCCGCCGGGAATCGAACCCGGGAGCCGGAAGCCAGAACGCTACCGCACGACCACGAGCTGCGGACTGATAATTAATACCTCACTGTTTATTAATTGTTGTTTCTTAATTACAATCGTTTTATCATTGGTTGGGTGGAGTTCATTAAAGACAACGAAGACGCTCCTGCAGCGTTTTCGATGGGAAGTGTTTGATCACCCACAATACAGCACTTAATTGACTCCCTCCGTTGTTCGTCTCTGCTCACATGAACCGCTGGCTGCGAAGACAACATTTTGGCACAAACAACGAAAGGAAGACAACGGCAGAAAATTGGCAGAAAGCATAGGCGGCTGCTTTCTCTGACGAGGGTACTGGAAAGACAGTACAACGCCACGACAAATGTCTAAATCGGAGCGGCGATTATTTAGAGGCGTAGCTGGAAGGTGTGACTAACTGTTACGAATAAAAAACCTTTGGTTTTAGTTGTGGTTTTCATTTCGCTACCGATTGGAACTTACTTTCGGAACAGCCCTTGTATCATCCCCTAAGCCGCAACGTGGATGAAAATGGTCGCCACTGACTGTCGTTGAAGAGGACTGTCATAAACGATACGGGGAGAACAGCTGCAAAATTCGCTGCAGAACTAAATGCACACTCACAAGCCCTCTCAGCACAAGTGCAGCACGGAGGGAGCTCCATAAACTGGGCCGGCCGAGCGGTTCTGGGCGCTCCAGTCTGGAACCGCGCGACCGCTACGGTCGCAGGTTCGAATCCTGCCTCGCGCATGGATGTCTGTGGTGTCTTTAGGTTAGTTAGGTTTAAGTAGTTCTAAGTTCTAGGGGCCTTATGACCGCAGCAGTTGAGTCCCATAGTGCTCAGAGCCATTTGAACCATTTTTTCCATAAACTGGGAATTCCAAAACCAGTCATTAGTGATGGAAATATCCGTGACCGTAAAACAGCTGAATCCATGAAACCTGGGCTATGGAGCAATCGAAGAAGACCATTTTGTCGTATGAGTCTTGTTTCGCACAGTTTCCAACTTCTGGCCGATTTCCATCCGAAGAGTGAAACATGGTAGCGTTTCGGTGGTGAATTCAGCAGCAATATCGTGATATTTCCAGGTTCCCACAGGTTCTTTTCAAGGATGAAATAACCATTTTGACTGCTCAGGTCCATTTTATAATACAGTGTGTGTTCCCGAGTGGCGATGCTGTGTTTCAAGACTGCAGGGACCCTGTTTACACAGCTCACATTGTCCGGGAATGTTTTTGCGAATATGATGATGAACTGTCGCATCTTTCCTGCTCACAGCTTTCACCATATCTCATTATTCATGAGCATTTTTGGTCTACTTTGGAAAGAAGAGTGGGTGATCGCTATCCATCTCAGTCATCGTTACTTGAACTTGCCACAATTTTCTTGGGAACAACGGTATAAGATTCCCTTGACAACCATGTATGACCTGTATTTACCTTTTACAACACGACTGGAAACTGTTTTGAATGCCAGTGCGTTACATATACCTTATCAGCCATGGTAATAAGGTGTTGTGTTTCTGGTGTTCCTATATCCTTCTCCATCCCCTGTAAAATACGGTAAATCTCTCTTATCACACAGTTACATAAAAATTCAGCAATGGTATAGGTATGAGTATGCTTGACGTTTCTTAACCATTTGTTGTTGTTGTTGTGGTCTTCAGTCCTGAGACTGGTTTGATGCAGCTCTCCATGCTACTCTATCCTGTGCAAGCGTCTTCATCTCCCAGTACGTACTGCAGCCTACATCCTTCTGAATCTGCTTAGTGTATTCATCTCTTGGTCTCCCTCTACGATTTTTACCCTCCACGCTGCCCTCCAACACTAAATTGGTGATCCCTTGATGCCTCAGAACATGTCCTACCAACCGATCCCTTCTTCTGGTCAAGTTGTGCCACAAACTTCTCTTCTCCCCAACCCTATTAAATACTTCCTCATTAGTTATGTGATCTACCCATCTAATCTTCAGCATTCTTCTGTATTCTTAACCACAAGAAGCTTTAATACTTTCTGCTGTTCGTTTCGAAAATCTGAGGGATCTCTTACTTTATTGTCGGTTTTGTATAAATATATGTTCATTACGCAACCTAACCATGGGACATTCCCTCAAAATTAAGTGTGTGATTTGAAACGCATTTGTCTAACAGCTTCAGTTAATATTATAAAGCTACATGGTATGGATTACACCAAGTGGTCCTGCTGGTTTTCACACCCGAACGTCTTTTGAAATTGCACTTTAGGCGAAACTGACGTTAAAAAATTACCTGCGAGCTTCTGACTAAATGACACAGTGTCTGTTGACCACTTAGCTAGACTGATAAATGTATGCATATACCTAAAACACTTCTGGACTTAGGTAACTGCAATGATCTGACTAAATTCTGACCAAGAGTTGCCGTAAGGTGCTGGTGCTGCTAATAACGCTCATCGCAAATTATTACCATGAGACGTGCAGAGCATTGCCACACTGGCTGTCTCTTGAGGTATAGGGCGAGAGTCCTGCTTCTGCCAATACAAACACTCATCTCTGGACGAACTCTTCGATGTGCGTACCTTCTTCTCAGAACAAATGTTGATTACTCTAAAATTAGTCAATCGCATGTGTTAACAGACATCACAATTGAAAAGAAAATTAAAAGATGCTTCTGTTAAGAAGGCTTAAATAATTGTTTAAATAATATTTGGCGATAATCTGTAGTCATTGAACGTGAGCGCACTTGTACAACAATACTGGCATATTGATTAATAGACAAACCCTTAATTACAATTATTTTAAATTATCTGAGTGTGACAGGATTTTTGCAATATTTCTTTGTTTAAATATTGTTGTAACATATTAGTTTCGTCCAGGAAGTGGTCATACTAAATCAAATCATGTTTGTAGAGCCTGAGAACGATGTGTTTTTGTTGGGGATGGCCATCAGCCAATGAGAGTTGGACAGCTGGAGTGAAGTGGAGATGGGGACGTCTCGAGTGAAGAGCTCAAGGGAGCGATTT
This sequence comes from Schistocerca cancellata, assembly GCF_023864275.1. Taxonomy (NCBI): domain Eukaryota; kingdom Metazoa; phylum Arthropoda; class Insecta; order Orthoptera; family Acrididae; genus Schistocerca; species Schistocerca cancellata. The sequence goes on from NC_064626.1 coordinate 698,746,087, forward strand.
TGGAGGTTTTATGTCGAGAACTTGGAGAAGGAAGACCTGCCTATGGTAACGTACGTAATTCAGTAGTATAGGCGATTGCTTCTGGGCGGCGAACGGCCTCTATAACACTTTTCAAGGGACTTATATTTAGAAAAGTTTGAATTTTCTGCAGAGTAGGACTAACTTTTGCAGCTTGATTTACGGAACAGAGAATGGACAGAGTACGAGTTGCTATTCTTCGCCGGCCGTTGTGGCCGAGCGGTTCTAGGTTCTTCAGTCCGGAACCGCGCTGCTGCTACGGTCGCAGGTTCGAATCCTGCCTCGGGCATGGCTGTGTGTGCTGTCCTTAAGATAGTTAGGTTTAAGTAGTTCTAAGAGACCTTTGGAGATAAGAGAACCACTTGTATGAACATCAAGAGCTCAGATGGAAACCCAGTTCTAAGCAAAGAAGGGAAAGCAGAAAGGTGGAAGGAGTATACAGAGGGTCTATATAAGGGCGATGTACTTGAGGACAATATTATGGCAATGGAAGAGGATGTACATGAAGATGAAATGGGAGATACGATACTGCGTGAAGAGTTTGACTGAGCACTGAAAAACCTGAGTCGAAACAAGGCCCCCGGAGTAGACAACATTCCATTGGAACTACTGACGGCCTTGGGAGAGCCAGTCCTGACAAAACTCTACCATCTGGTGAGCAAGATGTATGAAACAGGCGAAATACCCTCAGACTTCAAGAAGAATATAATAATTCCAATCCCAAAGAAAGCAGGTGTTGACAGATGTGCAAGTTACCGAACTTTCAGTTTAATAAGCCACAGCTGCAAAATACTAACACGAATTCTTTACAGACGAATGGAAAAACTAGTAGAAGCCGACCTCGGGGAAGATCAGTTTGGATTCCGTAGAAATACTGGAACACGTGAGGCGATACTGACCTTACGACTTATCTTAGAACAAAGATTAAGGAAAGGCAAACCTACGTTTCTAGCATTTGTAGACTTAGAGAAAGCTTTTGACAATGTTACTGGAATACGCTCTTTCAAATTCTAAAGGTGGCAGGGGTAAAATACAGGGAACGAAAGGCTATTTACAATTTGTACAGAAACCAGATGGCAGTTATAAGAGTCGAGGGACATGAAAGGGAAGCAGTGGGTGGGAAGGGAGTAAGACAGGGTTGTAGCCTCTCCCCGATGTTATTCAATCTGTATATTGAGCAAGCAGTAAAGGAAACAAAGAAAAATTCGGAGTAGGTATTAAAATCCATGGAGAAGAAATAAAAACCATGAGGTTTGCCGATGACATTGTAATTCTGTCAGAGACAGCAAAGGACCTGGAAGAGCAGTTGAACGGAATGGACAGTGTCTTGAAAGCAGGGTATAGGATGAACATCAACAAAAGCAAAACGAGAATAATGGAATGTAGTCGAATTAAGTCTGGTGATGCTGAGGGAATTAGATTAGGAAATGAGACACTAAAAGGAGTTTTGCTATTTGGGGAGCAAAATAACTGATGATGGTCGAAGTAGAGACGATATAAAATGTAGACTGGCAATGGCAAGGAAAGAGTTTCTGAAGAAGAGAAATTGGTTAACATCGAGTATAGATTTAAGTGTCAGGAGGTCATTTCTGAAAGTATTTGTATGGAGTGTAGCCATGTATGGAAGTGAAACATGGACGGTAAATAGTTTGGACAGCAAGAGAATAGAAGCTTTCGAAATGTGGTGCTACAGAAGAATGCTGAAGATTAGATGGGTAGATCACATAACTAATGAGGAAGTATTGAATAGGATTGGGGAGAAGAGAAGTTTGTGGCACAACTTGACCAGAAGAAGGGATCGGTTGGTAGGACATGTTCTGAGGCATCAAGGGATCACCAATTTAGTATTGGAGGGCAGCGTGGAGGGTAAAAATCGTAGGGGGAGACCAAGAGATGAATACACTAAGCAGATTCAGAAGGATGTAGGTTGCAGTAGGTACTGGGAGATGAAGAAGCTTGCACAGGATAGAGTAGCATGGAGAGCTGCATGAAACCAGTCTCAGGACTGAAGACCACAACAACAACAAGAAGTTTAGGGGACTGATGACCTCAGATGTTAAGTCCCATAGTGCTCAGAGCCATTTTTTTCTGTTCTTCGTACCGTGTGCGTTAATTTGTGAATCATCATGTTGAACTCTGAACTGAATATTGTGTGAACTTTGATTACGAAATTGACTTAGTTTTTACGAGTCTTTCATGAATATTTAGTTTGGGGATATTGCTATCATTCTCCTAAGTTAATTGCGTTTGACAAACGTATTTTCTGTCTATATTTTAATTGAATATCGTAGGACTACTTTCCGTTTCTTTGAAATTTGCTTTCTTGAATAAACACTACTCAACATAATTCTCTGTCGTCTTCATCAGTTACAGACGTTAGAATAGAACAATTTTTATTCCGTTACTAGTTTATCTTTTACTCTCTGTCTATTTTGTAACTCGCAATTCTATGCAATGCATAGGCTATTTGAGTGTATGATATCAGCGACAGGTTATTATTTGCAGCGAACTAGCCGCGGGGCGTGAAAGCAGGCGTGTGCGGCTCGATCATGTGACTGCATCGAGCTGTTCTTTTTAAACAGAGCCACGCATAGCCCCAGTACCTAAAGCACAAGAAACCGCAAGTAAAGACGCAACTGGTTTGTTCGTATGGGTGCTGTCTGGCAGAGCAACTACTCAGTAGTGACCATAAGGTACCGTCGCAAGATGCACCCTGTTTCCAAGAACTCTCATAAAGCAGTTAGAAATAATACCTGCACAATGTTAAATGTGGTTAAGATATTATGTTAGTTAGAGGTCAGTGGATACAGTCACTGCAATCCAGCTCGCATTTAGAAGCAAATGGTTCAAATGGCTCTGAGCACTATGGGACTTAACATCTATGGTCATCAGTCGCATAGAACTTAGAACTACTTAACTAACGTAAGGACAGCACACAACACCCAGTCATTACGTGGCAGAGAAAATCCCTGACCCCGTCGGGAATAGAACCCGGGAACCCGGGCGTGGGAAGCGAGAACGCTACCGCACGACCACGAGCTGTGGACCATTTAGAAGCAATTTTCTATTACTCTGCCTCCTCTTTAACGCTTAGCAGAGTTTAATTCTCAAAGGAAATGAACAGGGACATGCCAAGTAGTTTGCTGTTTTTCATCTTAACTACTGGACCACATCCCTTAGTTCCATCAATGTGTGTAGGCCTATCTAAGAGATCATTGACTCCTGGACATTACAATCGATGTACTCAAACCATTCCCTTTATGGGCCAAATCATAGTGACAGCTATATTCAGAAACGTCAACTGCTACTTAAATTACATAGATCACGCCAGCGTTTAACAACATGAGGCCTGACTCTGAGACAAGTCACTTTGCCTACATCTCAATGTATCCATCACTGCAACAGCCGTTGTCTTATCAAGTACTCTCTTCAAAACGACTTGGAGGCAAAATTAGACGCATTCAAGATCAAAAACCTACGTTGTTTTCTCCAAGCTCTTACCACGAATGTGGAAATTATGTAGAAACTAGGCGTCCCCTCATGTAAATTTCGACTTTCTAAGGTCATGCCGCTACGGTCGCAGGTTCGAATTCTGCCTCGGGCATGGATGTGTGTGATGTCCTTTGGTTTAAGTAGTTCTAAGTTCTAGGGGACTGATGACCTCAGATGTTAAGTCCCTTAGTGCTCAGAGCCATTTGAACCATTAAGGCCATGATAGGAAAGCTGACAAGAAGACCGAACAGGATGGTAAGGCATCTGTTTAGATCTCAGGGAATAACTTCCATGGTACTTGGGGGGAGATGTAGAGGTAAAAAGCTGTAGGATAAGACAGATGTTGGGTTATATCCAATAAACAAACCAGGACGCATGTGCAAGAGCTACTCTGAGAGGAAAAAGTTGGCACCATGCCACATCATGTTTCCCTGTCGGGATGTAAACTTGGCCACACGTTGAAAACAGTTGAAACAAGACTCGTCCGAACAAATAACTTGGCCACAAGTTGAAAACAGTTGAAACAAGGCCCGGCCGAAAAAATGACTTTCTTCCATTGCTCCATAGCCCAGTTTTTACGACTTCGCTACAATGTTTTTCCTGTTATGTGCATTTGCATCACTGATGTGTGGTTTTGGACTCTCAGCTTGCCCTGTAATTGCCAGCTTATGGAGCTCCCTTTGTGTTATTTTGGTGTTGCCAGTAATCGCTAGTGGGACAGTTAGTTCTGCGGTGACTTTTTCAGCCATCGTCCTCCCATTTTTCGTCACAATCCGTTTCACTGACCATCTATCACGCTCACGGAGTGCTCGTGCTCGTCCGCTTTATGACTTATCGGATGACGCTTTCTTCCTCTTTTCCTGTTTGCGGTGTTAAAGCCTTCGATACAGTGGCTCTTGAAACACCAGGCCCTTGAACTATTTTGGTTACGGAAGCACCCACCATAAACCAACTATCTGCCTACGCTCAAATTTACTTAGCTCTGAAACAATGCACTCACAATATTAGTCAACACGTATTCAAGAGATGGCACACGTGCCATTAGTGGTGAAACACAAGAGCACAACCTGCAGGCTTACCTCGCATTTGCATTTATGTTCAGCCATGCATTTCTACCGTTGTTTCCATTCTTTTAGCTAACCACTGTAACAGTGTCTCAGTAACGGAAACAGATACATTGGATCAGTGTATGGGAGCCGCGCTATCCCACGTAACCGCAGCTCTGAACAAACAATCAACGGGGCATGGGAAACATCCCCCTCAGTTACATTATTTGGTGCTTGTAAAAGATACTGTAAGTAGGCTGTTTAGGTTTTTATGTTGGTAACGCCATGTAGCGCTCTATATGAAAATCACTGACTGTGATGTGTGCAGTCTGTGGCTGGTTTGCATCGTTGTAATTCGCTATTGTAGTGGGCAGTTAAATGTCAACAGCGCGTAGCGTTGCGCAGTTGGAGGTGAGCCGCCAGCAGTGGTGGATGTGGGGAGGGAAATTGCGGAATTTTGAGAGCGGATGATCTGGACGTGTGGCCATCAGAGACAGTAAATTTGTAAGACTGGACGTCATGAACTGCTATGGATATTATGACTTTTGAACACTATTAAGGTAAATACATTGTTTGTTCTCTATCAAAATCTTTCATTTGCTAACTATGCCTATCAGTAGTTAGTGCCTTCAGTAGTTTGAGTCTTTTATTTAGCTGGCAGTAGTGGCGCTCGATGTATTGCAGTAGTTCGAGTAACGAAGATTTTTGTGAGGTAAGTGATTTGTGAAAGGTATAGGTTAATGTTAGTCAGGGCCATTCTTTTGTTGGGATTATTGAAAGTCAGATTGCGTTGCGCTAAAAATATTGTGTGTCAGTTTAGTGTTGATCAGAATAGGTAAAGAGCGAAATGTCCGAGTACGTTCAGTTCTGCTCAGCTGTTTGAAAATCAAATAATGTAAGAGGTTTATCAGCATAGTAATTTATTAATTTTTCTAAGGGGACGTTACATATGTCGACCCTTAGCCGAGGATACCTCACTGGAGTCTTCTGATTTCTTCCTTGTAGTTTCTGTAATTAGTGTAGCTATTGTTTATTGCTAGCGCGTAATTATAGAGAGAATTTCATTTGTAGTTGTAGTTTTTCATTGTTGTACACTAAAACAGTTGTGGCATGCATGTAGATTTGCACCAAGTATTTCGCAGCTGCGCTTGCAATTAACTAGATATTATTTTCAGTGCTATGTTAATGTGTTTTCTTATTTTACTCTTTCAATTTTGCTTTTCTGTGTTATCGTGTGAAACATTGTGACAATTATGGCGTGTGAAAAACGGAATACTAGGCTCCAAAGTAAACTGAGAAATGACAGTGAAGACGATAGCAGTGTATCAGCACCGCCGTGTAATGAATTAACTAATGTTCAACATAGTAATTTGGTAATTCTGCATAGGGAAAAGGAGCGGGCGGCAAGTAATGGTGTAGACAGTAAAACATTTAGTGAACAGGGAAGCATTATCGATCGATCGGTCGGCAACAGTTCGCCTCAGGAATCCGAAATGACAGGACACAATCCTGCAAATACTGTAGATTCAGGATTTGCGTCCTCGCCGTTTTCTCAAATTAGTCAAGACACATTTTCTGCTCGTCAAAATGTGAATGTTTCCGGTGCAAATGCAGTGCCGAAAAGAATAGAGTAACAGATTCCAGACACAAATACATTATTATTGCAATTAATGCAACAAATGAAACAAAATCAGAGACAAACACAGCAACAGTTAGACACAATGGAACAAAATCTTCAAAAGTTAGACACAATGGAACAAAATCTTAAAAAGTTAGACACAATGGAAAAAATCTTCAAAAGTTGGACACAATGGAACAAAATCTTCAAAGGTTAGACACCACGCTTGAACAAACACGTGAAGATTTAACTACTGAATTACATAAAATCGAATCGAAATGTCAAAAAGTACGTAATGACGTAAGAACACAAATTTGTGAGCATTTTCAACCTATTTTTTCGTGGCATGAAAATGAATTACAGAATCACGAAGCAGCCATAAAAGAACTGCAAACTATTGTTCATGAAAATCACGAGACCTTGCGGGCTAAAATTGACTCAGTTGCATCTACCGAGTCAGTTACGCTACATGCAAAAACTCAGGAAAACTTAAAGGACACAATAGATACTATGAAAATTGGTTCAGAAAGGCACATGGAGGAAATTAGCTCATTATCAGAGAAAGTAGTCAAACTTTCGGATCAGCTAAATTATTTATCTATGAAGGTAGATAATAATTTGAATGGCAAAGACCGGTAGTCTTTAATGATACAGAAGAGTACGAACAAATTAAGAAATTCAAACAACATCAGAATCAAATTAATACGCAACACCAAAGAGAAATCCAGGAAGTACAAGATCAGTTGACACAGGTAATACAAGAATTACATATTTCAGAGGACACTCGCGCTCCAATACGGGAAGAGGGACATAGAAATACGGAACAGCCACAAAATAATAACACAGGGCACTTCGGAAATTATGAAAAAAATTGGAAAGGTACACAGAATTTTGAGATGGAACCGCCGAAACGACGTAACAATGACCGACATGCGACTCGCCGACATGATGATTTTGACTATAAGCTGTTTATTACTACACGTAAATTCAAAACATTTAAGAATTCCGGCAACGACATTCATCCACAAGCGTGGCTTCATCAATTCTCTCATTGTTTTCCTCCCAATTGGTCATTAGAGCACAAATTAGAATTTATGTGTGGCTATTTAGAGAATGAACCACCTGTAAGAATGCGATCGGTCATTCACGATTGTCACAGTGAAGGAGAATTTTATCATGCCTTCCTCTCAGCGTATTGGTCTCAAGCTACACAAGACCGAGTAAAACATAGCATCATAATGATGAAACATTTCGAACGATCGGAATCTTCTAGTCTTGTCAAATATTTCGAAGATATGTTACATAAGAATCAATATCTTTCAAACCCATACAGCCCCTCAGAACTCATCTGCATTTGCTTGCTCAAATTGCCTGAACATTTACGACATATTATTTTGGCAGGACGTTGCAAAGACGACATTGAAACTTTTGAGGGACTCTTACAAGAATTGGAAATTGACACTGACAATAGCGGAACTCGAAAACAGGAACCCAACAATTACATGTCACATCCGTCACAATTCCGTGATGACAGAAGTAATAACTGGACATGACAAGGCTATTCTTACAACGTAAATCGTGACCAAAACAGACACCACCCATATGACAACCGTTGGCAGAGTAGTAATAATTACAGGGAAAGATCACCTCTCCGCGGTAATGACTATCACAGAGACAATCAGAGAAACAGACAATATGGAAACCAAAATATTAATATCAAGGGAGACAGAATAACTTCAGACACAACGGTCCTTTGCGAAGTTACGACTCAGAGAGAAGTTCTCCACCATGTGCCCGACAAGAAATTAATTACAGAAATTGCCGACATGACGACAGACGATATAATCATAATGACAGACCTAAATTTCATCAGAACTGGCGAGATTCAAACAGGGCAGGGCCTTCTCGTCAAGGTGAATTTGTAGAAGTTAGGTCTCCTAATCCTAATAACGACACGCGCCAACAAAGAGACAGACAATGACTCGCATCGCAGGCACCCACGTGCGCAGCTGGCCCCAAAAAAATAACGTAGATTCTAACTTTGAGAAAAATTGCAGTATTCTTTACCGACATATACTGCATGATAATTGCATTCAAGTTGGAACTCTGAGTACTATGAAGAGTAAAGACTTGCACCACATTTCCCATGTAAAACCGTTTATTGAAAGATAATCTGCTTTTTAACTTAGTCTTTGCCATAAAATTTTTCACTTGATGCCACTAGTACGCATTGTCACACTTAGAAACTGTTATGATGCAATAATGTTTTGAAGCTAACTGTCCAATTTAGAACCTAGGGAACATATTTAGAGAGTAATTACCACTGCGTTGTGATAGTGAACAGAGGACACAGTGTTACTGTGTGTGTACATTCTTGCTTGTTAGTTGCATGACTACGTAACGACTATAAGGCTTACATACTTAGAACATATACTGCTAATGAGATTTTTATGCAACATTTTGGTTTACTTGAAAAGACATTCTTTATTTGAAGTACTTTCTGTGAGATTAAAGATGACTTAGGATCTGGTTTGTTTGACAGCTACACGATTATATCACGATGCTACTAATGTGTGACACAGTTTATATTGTTGCTTTTGTGCTGTATCTGCTTTATATCTGCACAGTTTTTCTGAATTCTTCTGGAAAGTAAAACATGTTTTAGTAGTAACTTTTGTGGTATAACTACAATGAGACAGCCTTTTTTGTAGCACAACAATATGCTACAGTGTAGTGCTTTCTTGATCACGGAATTGTACGTAATAACTACGATATCTATGCGCATAGCATTTTGCTTTTGTTTATTACGAGGTAAGTATATTGACTTCCACAGAACTTTGCTTACAGACGACGATAATTACGACACTTGGCACATTTTTTACCCTTAAGTAATGACAGAGATTATGTTACAACAAGAAGCACAATTAAGCGCGGCAGTACAGGTATTTGAGTGATTAATTTTGTATTTAAAACACTTATTTTTAAAGATTTTTGAATTACAAAGAAAGTTTTCTGTGATACATTTCATTCCATGGCTGTAATCTGTAACACCTGGGGATATAAATACATTAATCCTCAGGGGGGTACACGCTTACTTTGTGTACCATGTGTTTGGCAAGCACAAGGAGCCTTAGCTAATATGGTATTTGCTTATACAATTTTACACATCGGTACCATATTTCTCTAACACAGAATTACACAGCTATCTGATTATTTCACAGAGAAACAAACATTCTTTTTAGTACGACAGTGACACATGTTTACGCAATTACACAGTTGGATAACTTCACACTTATGAAATTGTATTTTGTGTGCACTTTGTGAACTTTTCATACTTTTTCGGAACCATTGTGATACTATGAGAACTTTGAATGTCGTATTTGGTAAGGGAGCATGGTTTTTGACGTACGTTTGAGGTAGATGACTTTATTGAAGGTCTTGAAATTATTGAAAGAAGCTGTGACGATTCTGAGATGTGATTGATCTGTTATGATGTTATTATTATGATGACGATGTGTATTATGCCGTTGAGGTATGTTTATGATCAATAAGCTGAGAATCGTACTTTAAGAGTTATGAAATGTGTGTAAATGCATGAATGTATCACAATGCCGGCGAAAATTTTTTGGACACTGTTATATTTATAGGATTTTGTTTCTACACATTTCTACTGTAATTTCTCGACTTGTGAAATTTTATTTGTATCAAACTGTCACTGTAGCAAACTGCTGTCGGAAATATTTCGGTAAGAAAGGTAAGTGACCTTGATGTAATGCGCTGTAGGCACCAAGCTATGCGACAGTCACCTGAAAAAAAAAGCTGTGCCTTTCAGAGGAACAACAAAAAAAAAGGACAGGCCATTAACCCTGCTATTGACATTCCTTTGTAGAAAGCATTGCAAATACGACATGCTCGAAATTGAAAACATATGATTACACTGTGGAGCTCTTAATTTATGATATTTACTAAAATGCCTAATGTAATGATGAGAAACATTTTACATCTATTGTCTTTCTAGTTGAGAGATTGCTCATTTTGTTTAATATCTAGTTTCTAGCTGCACTGCAGCATTGGTTAAAATAAAATTTTATAGATGTACTAATATAGATATTTTATGCCTACAGATCCAGTAAATAATAATTTTATGATCTACTTCCTAGAAAACGAGGGAACATAGATAGACAATGCCCTTCACAGGAATTGCATAAATTATTTTTTAACAATTTGGTAACTTGTCTGCTAGAGTAAGTTCTCATGATGCATCACTCTAGTGTTAAGATGTGACATAGGTATTAAACATGGCCATTTTTACTGTAATATTTTTTCTGCTTGAGCTTTGTAATGTTTAGGTATAAGTTATTGCATTTGCTGCTGTTGCTTGCTGTTACTGAATTTGACTTTGTATTACTCTGTTAAGCCAGTTTTACTACTGATTTATATTTCTTGTTGCTGCACATTGGCTCATATTCGTTGTAATGTTGCATTTGCTTTGCTAATTTAGATTTACTGCTGCTAGCTTTGAAAATTTTAGTATATATATATATATATATATATATATATATATATATATATATATATATATATATATATATATATATAAGCTCAGTAGATTTAAGTTAGCTTAAAAGGGGGAAGACTATATAAGAAACTAACTATGGAGAATAGGAATACAGAAAGCGTGCTTGGATAGGATTTTTTTTTTGTGGGTCAAATGTTAAAATAAGAGGAAGATCTATGGAATGAAGTTTTGGGTTGGACTGCAGTACCAAATGTCACACTGAGAACAAACTCTGTCCTGTCCTTTTGTGTTATTCCGCTATGTGTTTGTCTACCCTCGTGTATTTGTGTTTTTCCTGTCTTTATGTGTTTAGCTACTAAGATTTATGTAGTAGAATTTTTCTGATAATATGTTATTTACTTTGTAAAGATGTTTGGACGTTATTTATTCTGTTTTGTTGCTCATGTGTCAATTTGATGTTTCAAAAGTTATTCTGATCTTTTATGTATGTACTTATGTCATAATTCCTGTAACACTGATGTATATGTTTATTTCTATTCTTTTGTAAAGCCCCTATTACTACAAATGTTATCTGTATTATTATGTTCCTTAATGATGAATATTGTACCTTTGTAATCGTATTCTTATGTAGTAAATTTATAATTGTATAGACACCAGTTCTTCAAATCAAGTTTTATTTCAGTGCACACGTTTCTGTTGGTCATAATATATGCACAGTATGGGAGAAGTTGGGACTGTTAGTGCTTGCAAGTGTGTTAATAATTCAGCAAGGGACTGGTAAACAGTCTAAGTGTCTAAGTGTCCAAAAACTTTGTGAGTGTACAAGTGGTGGTTTATGGACTTGCTATATTATCCGCAAGACACTTCGATGGTGATTGTGCACCTGCACAGTCGCAACAGATGGCTGCTGGCCGTCTCTACAAGGACTACAGTGGGCCTGCATATTTGATGACCCACCAGTACCATTATTTCTACAAGGACTACAGTGGGTCTGCATGTTTGATGGTCCACCAATACCATTATTTCTGCAAGGACTGCAGTGGTTCTGCACCTCTGGTGGCCCACCAGTACCGTAATCTCTAACAAGATTACAGTGGTTTGCTCTGTGATGACCTACCTACCAATATTCTTCAACATGACTGACTCTGCTGTGGGTTTGCTCTGTTGTGGCCCATTACCTGTCTGCATGTCAAGAGTCAGCACTGTCTTTCCGTTGGAAGGACAGCACTACTTCTTCAAGACTGCATGGAAATCCACCACCTCCGTGTTCATTTTCTTTAACTGCTCAGACCTTGAGAAAAACACTGCAATTTTACTGTGGTGAACGATCAGGATTGTCTTTATGGACTGTGAGAAAATTTTAGCTTTTGACCAACATTGTATCAATAAGTGTGTGCATTAGATTTCTTTGTTATTGTACTTATGATTTTTTTTTAAAATCTGTATTGGCCACTGCCCAAAACAATTTGTAAAATTTTTTGTGTGGAGCATGGGGGCTATGTTAGTAGGTTGTTTAGGTTTTTATGTTGGTAACGCCATGTAGCGCTCTATATAAAAATCACTGACTGATGTGTGCAGTCTGTGGCTGGTTTGCATCGTTGTAATTCGCTATTGTAGTGGGCATTTAAATGTCAACAGCGCGTAGCGTTGCGCAGTTGGAGGTGAGCCGCCAGCAGTGGTGGATGTGGGGAGAGAAATGGCGGAGTTTTGAGAGCGGATGATCTGGACGTGTGTCCATCAGAGACAGTAAATTTGTAAGACTGGACGTCATGAACTGCTATAGAAATTATGACTTTTGAACAGTATTAAGGTAAATACATTGTTTGTTCTCTATCAAAATCTTTCATTTGCTAACTATGCCTATCAGTAGTTAGTGCCTTCAGCAGTTTGAATCTTTTATTTAGCTGGCAGTATTGGCGCTCGCTGTATTGCAGTAGTTCGAGTAACGAAGATTTTTGTGAGGTAAGTGATTTGTGAAAGGTATAGGTTAATGTTAGTCAGGGCCATTCTTTTGTTGGGATTATTGAAAGTCAGATTGCGTTGCGCTAAAAATATTGCGTGTCAATTTAGTGTTGATCAGAATAGGTAAAGAGCGAAATGTCTGAGTACGTTCAGTTCTGCTCAGCTGTTTGAAAATCAAATAATGTAAGAGGTTTATCAGCATAGTAATTTATTAATTTTTCTAAGGGGACGTTACAATATGTTGAAGGTCCTTAATGGTGTCAGAAAAATCAAGCCTCAGTCGAAGACTAGAGTTAATGGACTGAATAAAACGAAAAGTGAGGATTTACTGATATATGAAAGCTGTGTGTCGGTTCAGGGCTTGAAACCGCAACGTTACCTTTCTCCGGCCAAGCTCTTGCTTACTGATCATTGCAGGTGCTGCTAGTCTCTGCCTGCCTCACAGCTTTAATCCCTCAGAACGCTTCATCGGAAACTGCACGCTGCAGAGTAAATATATTTTGTAAATAATTGCTTGAATAAATACAACAACAAATTACATTTCATCCAGCGTTATGTATGTCTCGATGAGTTTCGGGCTTGCAGCCATCTTAGATTATAGTAATACATTTATAACTTCATCCATGGTATGTGGTCTATGGTTAGCGTCTTCGATTAGTAATCAAAACGATCCTGGGTTAGAACCCCACCACTGTTTAAATTCTGAATAAAAATCATCAGCAATGCTAACCAAAGACTTCTGGCATAAGAAGCCACCCTCGTTGTGTCAACAACCTTGTCAAAGAGGGGGGAGAGGAGCGGGCAGAGGTTCTTGTTCTAGGGCTGGGAAACTCCCCTAAAACGCGGAAGAATCACCAATGATAGACGGTATGAGGATGCTCTGCGTTAAAGATATATGAGTGGCAAAGTATTCTGGATTAGTTCCCCATTCGGATCTCCTGGAGGAACTGCCAAGGAAAAGGTAACCACGAGAAAAAAATTGAATAACCAACGAGAGGATAACGATCTCAGAAATGGAGCTTCGAATGCAAGGAGTTTGAACATGGCAAGGAAGCTAGAAAACCCGAAAAGGGAAATGCAAGGGTCAATCAATATACAGTGAGGGGCCGGTGAAGTGTAATGGATAGCAGGCAAAGATATCTGGCCAGATGAGTACAGAGTAAGATCAACAGCATCTGTGCCGGCCGAAGTGGCCCTGCGGTTCTAGGCGCTGCAGTCTCGAACCGCGAGACCGCTACGGTCGCAGGTTCGAATCCTGCCTCGGGTATGGATCTGTGTGATGTCCTTAGGTTAGTTAGGTTTAACTAGTTCTAAGTTCTAGGGGACTAATGACCTCAGAAGTTAAGTCCCATAGTGCTCAGAGCCATTTGAACCATTTTTTGAACAGCATCAGTAAATTAACGGGAGTAGGCTTCGTTATGAACATGAAGGTAAGACAGAGCATGGGCTCGTGCGAACAGATCAGTGATAGAATTGTTCTCATCAGAATCGACAGCAAACCAGTCTACTCTACACTACATGTGGTATAAAATAGTTTAGGTATACATGCTGACGTCGCAAGCCGAAGATGAAGAGACAGAGGAAGGATATGAGGATACTGAACGGATACTTCAGTAAAGGGAAGATGAAAATCTCATAGCCATGGGGAATTGGAATGCGATTGTAGAGGAAGGAGTGGAACAGAGGATTATGGTAGATGGGTTTGGTACTAGGAGTGAGAGAAGAGAAAGACTAATTGAGTTCTGCAGTAAATTGTAGATATTAACCGCAAATACTCTGTTCATGAATCACAAGAGGAAGAAGTATACTTGGAAAAGGCCGGGAGCTACGTTCGGATTTCAGTTAAAGCACATCAGCGTCAGGTAGAGATTTCGAAATCTGGTACTGGACTGTAAGACGTACCCAGGAGCAGATGCAGACTCAGATCAAAATTTAGTAATGATGAATAGTAGGTTGAAGTTTAAGACACTAGTCATGAAAAATCATTGCTAAAGGAAACGGGACACTGAAGCACTAAGGAATGAAGATATAGGATTGAAGTTCTCTGATGCGTTAAATACTGTGATAACGGATTCTCAGTAGGCAGCTCAGTTGAAAAGGAATGGACATCCCGAAAAGGAGCAATCAGAAGTTGGAAAGAGAAACATGGATACAAAGAAGGTAACGGCGAAGATACCACTGGGAACAGGAGAAATACTTCAGTTGATAGACGAAAGAAGGAAGTACAAAAATGTTCGAGAAAATACAGGAATACAGAAATGCAAGAGACTGAAGAGAATGAAATAAATATAAAGTGGAGGGAGGCTAGGGCTAAATGACTACAAGGAAAATGTGAAAAATTCCAAAAAGAAATGATAGTCGGAAAGACTTACTCGGCATACATAAACGTCAAAACGACCTTCGGTGAAATTAAAGGGAAGGGCGGTAACATTAAGAGTGCAATGGGAATTCCGCTATTAAAGCAGAGGAGAGAGCAAACAGGTGGAAAGAGCTCAGTGAAGACCTCTGTGATGGGGAGGTCTTGTTTGATGACGTGATAGAAGAAAAGAAGAGTCGTTAGAGAAGAGATATCAAATCCAGATTTAGAATCAGAATTTAAAAAGGGTTTTGGAAGACTTAAGATAAATAAGGCAAAACGGATTGATAACATTCCATCGGAATTTCTAAAATCATTGGGGGGGAATCCCAACAAAACGACTATTCATGTTCGTGTGCAGAATGTCTGAGACTGGCGATACATCATTAAACTTCCGGAAAACGTCAGCTACAGTGTTCCGAAGATTACAACAACCAACAAGTACGGGAATTATCGCACAGTCAGCTCGACATCTCATGCATCCAAGTTTCTGACAAGATTAATAGACAGAAGAGTGCAAAAGAAACTTGAGGTTCAGTTAGATGGGGATCAGTTCAGCTTTAGGAAAGGGAAAGGCAACAGATAGGCAGGTCTGTTGTTCCGTTTGATAATGGAAAAAAATGGTGAAAACTCAGGACATGCTTTCAACAATGTAAAGTGATGAAATTGTTCAAAATTCTTATAAAAATAGGGGTAAGCTATAGGGAAAGACGGGCAATATACAGTATGTACAATAATCAAGAGGGAACAAGAAGAATGGAAGATCAAATACAAGTGTTCGGATTAAAAGGATTGTAAGACAAATTAAAATTCAGGGTTACCAGTGAGAAGATATCTTATGCTCAGTAAAAACGAAGAAGAATTACAGTATCTGTTGAACAGAAAAAGACGAAAGTAATGAGATTAGCTGAAATGAGAAGAACAACAAACGTAACATCAAAAATGGTTAAAATGGCTCTGAGCACTATGGGACTCAACATCTATGGTCATCAGTCCCCTAGAACTAAGAACTACTTAAACCTAACTAACCTAAGGACAGCACACAACACCCAGCCATCACGAGGCAGAGAAAATCCCTGACCCCGCCGGGAATCGAACCCGGGACCCCGGGCGTGGGAAGCGAGAACGCTACCGCACGACCACGAGATGCGGGCACAAACGTAACATCAAAATTGGTGATAACGAAGTAGATGAAGTTAAGGAATTCTGCTACCGAGGCAACAAAATAACCCATGATGGCAGGAACAAGGAGGATATAAAAAGCAGATTAGCACAGGCAAAAACAGCATTTCTGAGAGTATCAAATTTTTGTTTTGGTCATCAGTCTACTGACTGGTTTGATGCGGCCCGCCACGAATTCCTTTCCTGTGCTAACCTCTTCATCTCAGAGTAGCACTTGCAACCTACGTCCTCAATTATTTGCTTGACGTATTCCAATCTCTGTCTTCCTCTACAGTTTTTGCCCTCTACAGCTCCCTCTAGTACCATGCAAGTCATTCCCTCACGTCTTAGCAGATGTCCTATCATCCTGTCCCTTCTCCTTATCAGTGTTGTCCACATATTCCTTTCCTCTCCAATTCTGCGTAGGACCTCCTCATTCCTTACCTTATCAGTCCACCTATTTTTCAACATTCGTCTATAGCACCACATCTCAAATGCTTCGATTCTCTTCTGTTCCGGTTTTCCCACAGTCCATGTTTCACTACCATACAATGCTGTACTCCAGACGTACATCCTCAGAAATTTCTTCCTCAAATTAAGGCCGGTATTTGATATTAGTAGACTTCTCTTGGCCAGAAATGCCTTTTTTGCCATAGCGAGTCTGCTTTTGATGTCCTCCTTGCTCCGTCCGTCATTGGTTATTTTACTGCCTAGGTAGCAGAATTCCTTAACTTCATTGACTTCGTGACCATAAATCCTGATGTTAAGTTTCTCGCTGTTCTCATTTCTACAACTTCTCATTACCTTCGTCTTTCTCCGATTTACTCTCAAACCATACTGTGTACTCATTAGACTGTTCATTCCGTTCAGCAGATCAAATAGAAGCTTAAATTTGAGGAAGAAATTTCTGAGCATGTACGTTTGGAGCACAGTGTGTATGGTAGCGGAATATGGATTGTGGGAGAACCAAAGTGGAAGAGAATCGATGAATTGAAGATGTGGTATTGGGAGAAGAATGTTGACAATTAGGCGGACTGACAAGAAAGAATGGGAGGTTTTCCGCAGAATTGGCGAGAAAAGGGATATATGCAAAACACTGACAAGGAAAAGGGATAAGCTAATAGGGTATGTGTTCAGACATCGAGGGATAACCTCGATGGGTGTAGAGGGTACAAACTGTAGAGTAAGACAAGGATTTGAAAATATCCTGCTAATAATTTAGCACGCAGAATGAAATTTTCACTCTGCAGCGGAGTGTGCGCTGATATGAAACTTCCTGGCAGATTAAAACTGTGTGCCGCACCGAGAATTGAACTCTGGACCGACTCTACTTTTCGCGTGAAAGTGCTCTACCAAGCACGACGCAGAACTCCCTCTCACAGCTTTACTGTTCTGCCAGTTTCGCGCGAGAGCTGTGAAGTTTGGAAGGTAGGGAACGAGGTACTGGCGGAAGTAAAGCTGTGGGGTGGGGGGTTCGTGAGTCATGCTTGGGTAGCTCAGTCGGTAGAGTCTCGGTCCAGGACACAGTTTTAATCTAATAGGAAGTTTCAATTGAGAACGCGTTTTGCAAGCCCTACTCAGAGATGAAAAGTTTGGCACTAGAAAGAAATTCGTGGCGAACCGCATAAAGCCAGTCAGAAGACAGACAACCCAAAAGAATTACGTTTGTTTCTGTAAAATGTGGATGAAGTCGCAATAGTGCACCAGTGAATCAAAAAGTGTACATATATTCATATAAATATATTCATGAAGATGTAAATCGACTTCGGTAACTGAAGGTGTATGAAATCGTGAAAAGTCTTGTATTAAATAAAGTTACATAAGAAGTGGATAATCGTACTTATTCAAGTTATTTAATCCACATCCACGGATGTCAACCACCATTATCATGGACTAAGTAATTTTCCTTCCGTTAAGGCTCCTGGGGATTGTCATTCAAAGAGGCCTTCAGGAGATCCACTATTGCGCTCGGAAAGTAGGAGACAGTTAATAATGGACTGAAGACTTGAGATAGATTTTGAGAGATCGTTATTAGAGCAGTCACATCCAAAGAGAAGGCTTCGACATCGAGTCCAGCTCTGGCACAATTTTTAGCAAGCAGGGTGTCTTAGTACCACACATCTTGTTCACTATACAAAAGGTTATTGTGTGGACAACTAACTTCAAATGGTATAAAGAAACTGTCGCTAAATTTTCCTGAAAATTCCACAATAAACTGAAAGCTCTCAAGCAAAACGACCATACACTAAATGTGCCACAATCAGAGTCTGGCATTGTCGAGATAAAGTTAGTCCCTAGAGAACGCGCAAGAGCGAAAATCGCGAAGAGATACCATACGTTTAAGTCTGGTGTACCGCCGATGAAACACAAATATGACGAATTCCAGTTGCTGATCACAGTGTCGGAAGACACATCTCTTCGGTTTAGAGGCAACTCTGGTGTACATCCGTGGGTAAAGTTCAAAGTGGACGGTGGTGTCGTCATAGCGATGGTTCCAGAATAAGATCCTGATTGTGGGAATGCTTTCACAATCGGTGCCTGCTTCAGGAAACTCATTCGGAGTGAACTCCGTGAGCATATAATGGGTGCTAGCCTCAAAGTTGCCCAGATACCAGGATACTGCAGGTATTACTTTCGTTCGTGTGGCCCACGGAGGAGAAAAGGTCCACAGGACTACTGACTGCTGGCGGCGCTTGGATTGCTATCCTTATCTGTCATTTGGCGGGGTGTAAACTTTGATGTCCGTGGCTGCACAATACGTTTGTGTTGTCAGTTGCTGGCTGAATAGGTGCAAGGTCTCGACACAGCAATATCGATCGAAATTCTTACTATTTGTTACAGGTAACTTAAAACTCTTATCCTAAATGTAATTGTAAAATGTACTCCAAGGTTCCCCCCCATGAACCATGGACCTTGCCGTTGGTGGGGAGGTTTGCGTGCCTCAGCGATACAGATAGCCGTACCGTAGGTACAACCACAACGGAGGGGTATCTGTTGAGAGGCCAGACAAACGTGTGGTTCCTGAAGATGGGCAGCAGCCTTTTCAGTAGTTGCAGGGGCAACAGTCTGGATAATTGACTGATCTGGCCTTGTAACAATAACCAAAACGGCCTTGCTGTGCTGGTACTGCGAACGGCTGAAAGCATCTACATCTACATCTACATTTATACTCCGCAAGCCACCCAACGGTGTGTGGCGGAGGGCACTTTACGTGCCACTGTCATTATCTCCCTTTCCTGTTCCAGTCGCGTATGGTTCGCGGGAAGAACGACTGTCTGAAAGCCTCTGTGCGCGCTCTAATCTCTCTAATTTTACATTCGTGATCTCCTCGGGAGGTATAAGTAGGGGGAAGCAATACATTCGATACCTCATCCAGAAACGCACCCTCTCGAAACCTGGCGAGCAAGCTACACCGCGATGCAGAGCGCCTCTCTTGCAGAGTCTGCCACTTGAGTTTGTTAAACATCTCCGTAACGCTATCACGGTTACCAAATAACCCTGTGACGAAACGCGCCGCTCTTCTTTGGATCTTCTCTATCTCCTCCGTCAACCCGATCTGGTACGGATCCCACACTGATGAGCAAGGGGAAACTACGGCCGTAATTCTTCCCGAGGGCATGCAGCTTTACTGTATGATTAAATGTTGATGGCGTCTTCTTGGGTAAAATATTCCGGAGGTAAAATAGTCCCCCATTCGGATCTCCGGGCGGGGACTACTCAAGAGGATGTCGTTATCAGGAGAAAGAAAACTGGCGTTCTACGGATCGGAGCGTGGAATGTCAGATCCCTTAATCGGGCAGGTAGGTTAGAAAATTTAAAAAGGGAAATGAATAGGTTAAAGTTAGATATAGTGGGAATTAGTGAAGTTCGGTGGCAGGAGGAACAAGACTTCTGGTCAGGTGACTACAGGGTTATAAACACAAAGTCAAATAGGGGTAATGCAGGAGTAGGTTTAATAATGAATAGGAAAATAGGAATGCGGGTAAGCTACTACAAACAGCATAGTGAACGCATTATTGTGGCCAAGATAGATACGAAGCCCACACCTACTACAGTAGTACAAGTTTATATGCCAACTAGCTCTGCAGATGACGAAGAAATTGAAGAAATGTATGATGAAATAAAAGAAATTATTCAGATAGTGAAGGGAGACAAAAATTTAATAGTCATGGGTGACTGGAATTCGAGTGTAGGAAAAGGGAGAGAAGGAAACGTAGTAGGTGAATATGGATTGGGGCTAAGAAATGAAAGAGGAAGCCGCCAGGTAGAATTTTGCACAGAGCACAACTTAATCATAGCTAACACTTGGTTTAAGAATCATGATAGAAGGTTGTATACATGGAAGAACCCTGGAGATACTAAAAGGTATCAGATAGATTATATAATGGTAAGACAGAGATTTAGGAACAAGGTTTTAAATTGTAAGACATTTCCAGGGGCAGATGTGGACTCTGATCACAATCTATTGGTTATGACCTGTAGATTAAAACTGAAGAAACTGCAAAAAGGTGGGAATTTAAGGAGATGGGACCTGGATAAACTGAAAGAACCAGAGGTTGTACAGAGTTTCAGGGAGAGCATAAGGGAACAATTGACAGGAATGGGGGAAAGAAATACAGTAGAAGAAGAATGGGTAGCGTTGAGGGATGAAGTAGTGAAGGTAGCAGAGGATCAAGTAGGTAAAAAGACGAGGGCTAGTAGAAATCCTTGGGTAACAGAAGAAATATTGAATTTAATTGATGAAAGGAGAAAATATAAAAATGCAGTAAATGAAGCAGGCAAAAAGGAATACAAACGTCTCAAAAATGAGATCGACAGGAAGTGCAGAATGGCTAAGCAGGGATGGCTAGAGGACAAATGTAAGGATGTAGAGGCTTATCTCACTAGGGGTAAGATAGATACTGCCTACAGGAAAATTAAAGAGACCTTTGGAGATAAGAGAACCACTTGTATGAACATCAAGAGCACAGATGGAAACCCAGTTCTAAGCAAAGAAGGGAAAGCAGAAAGGTGGAAGGACTATATAGAGGGTCTATACAAGGGCGATGTACTTGAGGACAATATTATGGAAATGGAAGAGGATGTAGAAGAAGATGAAACGGGAGATACGATATTGCGTGAAGAGTTTGACAGAGCACTGAAAGACCTGAGTCGAAACAAGGCCCCCGGAGTAGACAACATTCCATTGAAACTACTGACGGCCTTGGGAGAGCCATCCTGACAAAACTGTACCATCTGGTGAGCAAGATGTATGAAACAGGCGAAATAATATAATAATTCCAATCCCAAAGAAAGCAGGTGTTGACAGATGTGAAAATTACCGAACAATCAGTTTAATAAGCCACAGCTGTAAAATACTAACACGAATTCTTTACAGACGAATGGAAAAACTAGTAGAAGCCGACCTCGGGGAAGATCAGTTTGGATTCCGTAGAAATACTGGAACACGTGAGGCAATACTGACCTTACGACTTATCTTAGAAGAAAGATTAAGGAAAGGCAAACCTACGTTTCTAGCATTTGTAGACTTAGAGAAAGCTTTTGACAATGTTGACTGGAATACTCTCTTTCAAATTCTAAAGGTGGCAGGGGTAAAATACAGGGAGCGAAAGGCTATTTACAATTTGTACAGAAACCAGATGGCAGTTATAAGAGTCGAGGGGCATGAGAGGGAAGCAGCGGTTGGGAAGGGAGTGAGACAGGGTTGTAGCCTCTCCCCAATGTTATTCAATCTGTATATTGAGCAAGCAGTAAAGGAAACAAAAGAAAAATTTGGTGTAGGTATTAAAATCCATGGAGAAGAAATAAAAACTTTGAGGTTCGCCGATGACATTGTAATTCTGTCTGAGACAGCAAAGGACTTGCAAGAGCAGTTGAACGGAATGGATGGTGTCTTGAAGGGAGGATATAAGATGAACATCAACAAAAGCAAAACGAGGATAATGGATTGTAGTCGAATTAAGTCGGGTGATGCTGAGGGTATTAGATTAGGAAATGAGACACTTAAAGTAGTAAAGGAGTTTTGCTATTTGGGGAGCAAAATAACTGATGATGGTCGAAGTAGAGAGGATATAAAATGTAGACTGGCAATGGCAAGGAAAGCGTTTCTGAAGAAGAGAAATTTGTTAACATCAAGTATAGATTTAAGTGTCAGGAAGTCATTTCTGAAAGTATTTGTATGGAGTATAGCCATGTATGGAAGTGAAACATGGACGGTAAATAGTTTGGACAAGAAGAGAACAGAAGCTTTTGAAATGTGGTGCTACAGAAGAATGCTGAAGATTAGATGGGTAGATCACATAACTAATGAGGAAGTATTGAATAGGATTGGGGAGAAGAGAAGTTTGTGGCACAACTTGACCAGAAGAAGGGATCGGTTGGTAGGACATGTTCTGAGGCATCAAGGGATCACCAATTTAGTATTGGAAGGCAACGTGGAGGGTAAAAATCGTAGGGGGAGACCAAGAGATGAATACACTAAGCAGATTCAGAAGGATGTAGGTTGCAGTAGGTACTGGGAGATGAAGAAGCTTGCACAGGATAGAGTAGCATGGAGAGCTGCATCAAACCAGTCTCAGGACTGAAGACGACAACAACAACAACAACCCCAAGGTTGAACGTGCATGCGTGTGAAAGAAAAATCCTTGTCAAATCGGATGGATCTTTCGAAATTGAGAATTTTGAGTCCTACGCCTAAATTAAAACTGATCGCAAGTTTGTGTCTACATTCACAGAGAAATACGGTCGTGTGGAATCGGACTATTGTCTTCGACACGCGTATCAAGATGCTTTTCTTGTGAATTAACATCCGTATCATATATTTTATGTTCATTTAAATGCTGTCATACACACTGGAATGAAGATATTCCGAGCTGGCTTGCTCAACGAAGAGTTAAGAGTGTCGGAATTGAATGAAGTCTCGATCTGAATAACACCTATGGCCACGAAGCGACAGTCTCTGCACAATGCAGATGGACTAATTTTTATAAATGTTAAATGTGCTATAATTCGGCTATTGTCTTTATGTATGTAACAAAATATCTGATGATCCTTAATTAAGAACTATCAGTCTTCTGCTATTAGTGTCCCACGATATACCGCGAACGTTAAGTAACACTGTTTTACGATTTTCATAGGTGATTTCAGACAGAGCTGGTAATCGACCCAATAAAGAATACATTTAGGGCATTAAAATTGCAGTACTATGATGACGACGATACAACAAAAGTGAAATTGGCAATACAAAATTGATTACCGTTTCAGTTCAACGTTATTAAAGTACCAAGAAGAAATGCGATTTTCATTTTGTGTATAAGTAAGTGAAGTTGCAATTGAATTTTGTTGTTTGTAGAGAGAGGATGATAATCAACACCTTGCAGAATCCTAGGTGCCCCACACGACTAGCCCCCTTAGAGGACATATCATACATAACGTTTGCTTGGCCGTGTAGGTCCGTACAAACCACGTTATGTACTTCGAATCAGAAGATCGGTTTGGTTGCAGCAAGACAGGCATCCATACCGACAGTGTGTGGATGTCTGGAGCAAAACTATCAACACAGCGGCCATTGTCAACACCTTCCCTTGTCACTGCAGCAGAAAAAGGCGCGCTGAGAACTCACCGCCCAACGACAACGCAGTACTCAAGGAGTGGCACTATATTGTTTTTGCGGACGACTCTTGATTCTGATTAAAACATCACGATGGATGAATTGTGTGTGGAAGCTCTGAGGAGCACTAACGTTGCCAGATTGCATTTCATCGTCGTACAGGCGCAGCAACTAGACCAATGGTGTGAGATGCCGTTGGTTACACAAAAAAGTCACCTCTCGTTCGTTCTTAACAGCAACCATTACGTTTCTGATGTGTTAAGGCCGGTGCCACCTTCCTATTTTCGAGGTTTCCATAACATCTTTCAACAAGATAACACGCGTGCATTTCCGCACTGTCCTGACCTTCCACGGTACACAGGGTGTTCGACTGTTACCCAGGAGAGCATATTCTTGAGTATTCTTACCCAATGAAAACATCTAGTCACTGCCTAAGCAGCTTGGAATGCAGTATCCGTATCTGTCATCCAAGCTCAGCTAGACTGAATGGTCTGCCAAGTCAATCCTGTACAACCCAAAATCACCGACAAATTTAATAATCTATTCTTCCTGCCTTCCCCTCCCCCCCTGAACCATGGACCGCGCCGTTGGTGGGGAGGCTTGCGTGTCTCAGCGATACAGTTAGCCGTACCGTAGGTGCAACCACAACAGAGGGGTATCTGTTGAACGACCAGACGAACATGTGGTTCGTGAAGAGGGGCAGCAGCCTTTACAGTAGTTGCAGGGGCAACAGTTTGGATGATTGACTGATCTTGCCTTGTAACATTAACCAGAAATGGCCTTGCTGTGCTGGTACTGCGAACGGCTGAAAGCAAGGGGAAACTACAACCGTAATTTTTCCCGAGGACATGCAGCTGTACTGAATGGTTAAATGATGATGGCCTCCTCTTGGGTAAAATTATCCGGAGGTAAAATAGTCCCCCATTCGGATCTCAGTGGTTAGCACACTGGACTCGCATTCAGGAGGACGACGGTTCAATCCCGCGTCCGGCCATCCTGATTTAGCTTTTCCGTGATTTCCCTAGATCATACCAGGCAAATGCCGCGATGGTTCCTTTGAAAGGGCACAGCTGACTTCCTTTCCCATCCTTCCCTAATCCGAGCTGGTGCTCCGTCTCTAATGACCTCGTTGTCGAGGGGACGTTAAACACCAATATCCTCCTCCTCCCATTCGGATCTCCTGGCGGGGACTACTCAAGACGACGTCGTTATCAGGAGAAAGAAAACTGGCGTTCTACGAATTGGAGCGTGGAATGTCAGATCCCTTAATCAGGCAGGTAGGTTAGAAAATTTAAAAAGGGAAATGGATAGGTTAAAGTTAGATATAGTGGGAATTAGTGAAGTTCGGTGGCAGGAGGAGCAAGACTTTTGGTCAGGTGAATACAGGGTTATAAATACAAAATCAAATAGGGGTAATGCAGGAGTAGGTTTAATAAAAAAAAAAAAATAGGAGTGCGGGTAAGCTACTACAAACAGCATAGTGAAGGCATTTTTGTGGCCAAGATAGAAACGAAGCCCACGCCTGCTACAGTAGTACAAGTTTATATGCCAACTAGCTCTACAGATGACGAAGAAATTGATGAAATATATGATGAGATAAAAGATATTATTAAGGTAGTGAAGGGAGACAAAAATTTAATAGTCATGGGTGAGTGGAATTCGATAGTAGGTAACGGGAGAGAAGGAAACATAGTAGGTGAATATGGAATGAGGGTAAGATACGAAAGAGGAAGCCGCCTGGTAAAATTTTGCGCAGAGCATAACTTAACCATAGCTAACACTTGGTTCAAGAATCATGGAAGAAAGTTGTATACATGGAAAAAGCCTGGGGATATTAGAAGATTATATAACGGTAAGACAGAGATTTAGGAACTAGGTTTTAAATTGTAAGACATTTTCAGGGGCAGATGTGGACTCTGACCATAATCTATTTGTTATGAACTGTAGATTAAAACTGAAGAAACTGCAAAAAGGTGGGAATTTAAGGAGATGGAACCTAGATAAACTGACTAAACCAGAGGTTGTACAGAGTTTCAGGGAGAGCACAAGGGAACAATTTACAGGAATGGGGGAGAGAAATACAGTAGGAGAAGAATGGGTAGCTTTGAGGGATGTGGTAGAGAAGGTAGCAGAGGATCAAGTAGGTAAAAAGATGAGGGCTAGAAGAAATTCTAGGATAACAGAAGAAATATTGAATTTAATTGATGGAAGGAGAAAATATAAAAATGCTGTAAATGAAGCATGCAAAAAGAAATATAAACGTCTCAAAAATGAGATCGACAGGAAGTGCAGAATGGCTAAGCAGGGATGTCTAGAGGACGAATGTAAGGATGTAGAGGCTTATCTCACTAGGGGTAAGATAGATACTGCCCACAGGAAAATTAAAGAGACCATTGGAGAAAAGATAACCACTTGTATGAATATCAAGAGCTCAGATGGAAAACCAGTTCTAAGCGGAGAAGGGAAAGCAGAAAGGTGGAAGGAGTATACAGAGGGTCTATACAAAGGCGATATTCTTGAGGACAATATTATGGAAATGGAAGAGGATGTAGATGAAGATGAAATGGGAGATATGATACTGCGTGTAGAGTTTGACAGAGCACTGAAAGACCTGAGTCGAAACAAGTCCCCGGGAGTGGACAACATTCCATTAGAACTACTGACGGCCTTGGGAGAGCCAGTTCTGACAAAACTCTACCATCTGGTTAGCAGGATGTATAAGACAGGCGAAATACCCTCAGGCTTCAAGAAGAATATAATAATTCCAATCCCAAAGGAAGCAGGTGTTGACAGATGTGAAAATTACCAAACTTTCAGTTTAATAAGTCTCGACTGCAATGTACTAACACGAAATCTTTACAGACGACTGGAAAAACTGGTAGAAACCGACCTCGGGGACGATAAGTTTGGATTCCGTAGAAACGTCGGAACACGGGAGGCAACACTGACCCTACGACTTATCTTAGAAAATAGATTAAGGAAAGGCAAATCTACATTTCTAGCATTTGTAGATTTAGAAAAAGCTTTTGACAATGTTGACTGGGATACTCTCTTTCAAATTCTGAAGGTGGCAGGGGTAAAATACAGTAAGCGAAAGGCTATTTACAATTTTTACAGAAACCAGGTGGCAGTTATAAGAGTCGAGGGGCATGAAAGGGAAGCAGTGGTTGGGATGGGAGTGTGACAGGGGTGTAGCCTATCCCTGATGTTATTCAATGTGTATATTGAACAAGCAGTAAAATAAACAAAAGAAAAATTCAGAGTAGGAATTAAAATCCATGGAAAAGAAATAAAAATTTTGAGGTTCGCCGATGACATTGTAATTCCGTCAGAGACAGCAAGGGACCTGGAAGAGCAGCTGAATGCAATGGACAGTATCTTGAAAGGAGGATATAAGATGAACATCAACAAAAGCAAAATGAGGATAATGGAATGTAGTCGAATTAAATCGGGTGATGCTGAGGGAATTAGATTAGGTAATGAGACACTTAAAATAGTAAAGGAGTAGACTGGCTATGGCAAGGAAAGCGTTTCTGAAGAAGAGAAATTTGTTAACATCGAGTATAGATTTAATCGTCAGGAATTCGTTTCTGAAAATATTTGTAAGGAGTGTAGCTATGTATGGGAGTGAAACATGGACGATAAATAGTTTGGACAAGAAGAGAATAGAAGCTTTCGAAATGTGGTGCTAGAGAAGAACGCTGAAGATTGGGAGTGTAGATCACATAACTAATGTGGTATTGAATAGAATTGGGGAGAAGAGGAATTTGTGGCACAACTTGACCAGAAGAAGGGATCGGTTGGTTGGACACGTTCTAAGGCATCAAGGGATCACAAATTTAGTATTGGAGGGCAGTGTGGAGGGTAAAAATCGTAGAGGGAGACCAGGAGATGAATACACTAAGCAGATTCAGAAGGATGTAGGTTGCAGTAGGTACTGGGAGATGAAGAGGCTTGCACAGGATAGAGTAGCATGGAGAGCTGCATCAAACCAGTCTCAGGATTGAAGACCTCAACAACAACAACATTCTTCCTGCGAAAAATACGTAAAATTTCGTCATTAGCTGTTGTAATTCATTAATGGTCAGCGGTGGAGGGCCGTGTCTTGCCTTCGTAATTTCGCTCTTGTAATGCAGATACTAAAACATAGTGGCAATCCAGATTTAATTACAGACAGGTGAACCTGCCAACGCATTGTAAAATCTCGCTGTGCATGGAGATACCTGTAGACGGCTGTGAAGAGTGCAAGTCTTTCTGATTGTATTCTAACCTGTGTCTGATCAACTATGCCATCAGCATGAACTACTGTCTGTGGCAGAGCCTCTGCGTAAATTATAATATCGCAGGAAAGAGGAACAGTTTATTATAAAAGTGTTGCAGTAGGTAAAGGCATCAATGATAAAAACCGGCAGAGTAGTTGCAGATACACAGAGAAAATGAAACAGAGCGTTTGCATTTGGCGGCAGAGTAGAAATGCAGAGGTGTCTGGGACGCCACGCAGCATTCGACACCCACGCCTCCTGCTTTGCTGAAGCATAAAAAGAAGAGCGGGCCGCCCTCCGCCCTTCGCCTTTCGCCGTGCAGAATCGCGCCACGCAGCGCCACCTGCCGAGCTGCACTGCATTCTGGGCACGCGCTGCGCGACAAAAGGTACAGCCCCGGGGGATGTCGGTGAAAATTCCCACCACTGCCAGAGGGCCGCATAACCCGCGCGCCAATCTCCCGGGCACCCAGTTCAGTTCTCCAGCAAACGTCTCTCGCACCAGCTCCATGGCACTGATAAGGAAACATCCCACCGACTCCACTCGCACGTGCTCTGGCGACAAATTCTCTCACGGAAAGCGCAGACCCAATGTTTAGCCGATTACAGAGCAGTTTTCCTAAAAAAGAAAGATGTAGCATCGGCGATTGTTATACCAAAGGTGATTAATCATTAATAGAGTTTAACGCAGGTGTTTGCATACGGATGTTACAGAAATAAATATCAAGATTTAATATTTTTACACCACAGTAATATTATTTACTTCAAGACACAAAGAAATGACTGACTATAGCTGCTAGTGGGCATTGATCTAAATCAATGGGAAAAGTTGAAAATTGGGGCTAGAATGGGATTTGAAACCAAGTCGCCTGCCTGCTAGACAGATGCTATGACTACTGTCCCATCAGGACACAGTAGTCATCAGAGCTGCGCGAGAGCCATGCTGTCGTAGTGCGTGCAGCTGCGATGGTCACTGTGTCATAGTGAAGTGTCCAGCACATCTACCTATTGAGCAGAAGACTTGAGTTCGAATTCTCGTCCGTCACTAACTTTCAACTTTCCCCATTGATTTAAATCAATGTCCATGAGCAGCTAACGTCAGTCATTTCTTTGTATCTTGATTCATGGGCAGTGGGTTCAAATTATATCTGATCGTTCCAAAGAACAACACTACATATAGATTACTATATTTGTATCATCCATTATCTATTCTTATGTTATAAAGGCAGCTGAGCGTAATACTTCGCGTGGGGACCCAATTCCTCAGCCAGCACTGTCAGCGAGTTTCTCTTACCTTCTGTGCTGCCCGCATTTGCCCGATTTCCTTTACCATCTCAGTACTTGGACGACAGCCACCGTACATGCTCCGAAAACACACTGTGAATATCATAGATTGTTCTAGTGTTATCAGCCGCAACAATTACTGCTGTGTTGATGACTAACACAAATAAGCGCGTCGACTTCCAGTAAGTTTGACCTTCAGCATAATCTTTCTCCTTTCGTTCGTTGGTGGCCCCAAAACTCATTAAAATAATTGTATTCAGTGTTTTTTATACAGTTTATTATTTTTTATCATTGACTTTATTCATTTTTTATTCCTCAATCACTCCCGGATCCAATATTTTCCTAGATAACGTTACGAAGCGCATTGTCCAATGCTTGACGTAGGCCCACAGGAACATAATTTTATCGGTAATGTGATAGACAGTTAACAGTTTTCCTAATACATAGACAGTTAACCGTTTTTCTAATACAGGTCAGTCCCGTTTCTGTCAGTTGTTCAATGTTACACAGGACTGCCGCCATCTCTTGATCGTTGCAGCTACAGCTTCATTGTTTTTTAGCGAAGGATCACTTTCTGATTCTCAAATTCATTCCTTCAATTTCACTGAACGGAAATTCGTTATTGATGATGGTTTTATCAAATGAAGAACGCTGAGAACTTCGCATAGCCACGCCAACTGTAAGAACACCGTGAATTCATTGTCCCAGGATGGGGAAACTTTATTGACACATTCCTGGGGTCAGATACATCACATGATCACACTGACAGAACCACAGGCACATAGACACAGGCAACAGAGCATGCACAATGTCGGCACTAGTACAGTGTATATCCACCTTTCGCAGCAATGCAGGCTGCTATTCTCCCATGGAGACGATCGTAGAGATGCTGGATGTAGTCCTGTGGAACGGCTTGCCATGCCATTTCCACCTGGCGCCTCAGTTGGACCAGCGTTCGTGCTGGACGTGCAGACCGCGTGAGACGACGCTTCATCCAGTCCCAAACATGCTCAATGGGGGACAGATCCGGAGATCTTGCTGGCCAGGGTAGTTGACTTACACCTTCTAGAGCACGTTGGGTGGCACGGGATACATGCGGACGTGCATTGTCCTGTTGGAACAGCAAGTTCCCTTGCCGGTCTAGGAATGGTAGAACGATGGGTTCGATGACGGTTTGGATGTACCGTGCACTATTCAGTGTCCCCTCGACGATCACCAGTGGTGTACGGCCAGTGTAGGAGATCGCTCCCCACACCATGATGCCGGGTGTTGGCCCTGTCTGCCTCGGTCGTATGCAGTCCTGATTGTGGCGCTCACCTGCACGGCGCCAAACACGCATACGACCATCATTGGCACCAAGGCAGAAGCGACTCTCATCGCTGAAGACGACACGTCTCCATTCGTCCCTCCATTCACGCCTGTCGCGACACCACTGGAGGCGGGCTGCACGATGTTGGGGCGTGAGCGGAAGACGGCCTTACGGTGTGCGGGACCGTAGCCCAGCTTCATGGAGACGGTTGCGAATGGTCCTCGCCAATACCCCAGGAGCAACAGTGTCCCTAATTTGCTGGGAAGTGGCGGTGCGGTCCCCTACGGCACTGCGTAGGATCCTACGGTCTTGGCGTGCATCCGTGCGTCGCTGCGGTCCGGTCCCAGGTCGACGGGCACGTGCACCTTCCGCCGACCACTGGCGACAACATCGATGTACTGTGGAGACCTCACGCCCCACGTGTTAAGCAATTCGGCGGTACGTCCACCCGGCCTCCCGCCTGCCCACTAACGCCCTCGCTCAAAGTCCGTCAACTGCACATACGGTTCACGTCCACGCTGTCGCGGCATGCTACCAGTGTTAAAGACTGCGATGGAGCTCCGTATGCCACGGCAAACTGGCTGACAGTGACGGCGGCGGTGCACAAATGCTGCGCAGCTAGCGCCATTCGACGGCCAACACCGCGGTTCCTGGTGTGTCCGCTGTGCCGTGCGTGTGATCATTGCTTGTACAGCCCTCTCGCAGTGTCCGGAGCAAGTATGGTGGGTCTGACACACCGGTGTCAATGTGTTCTTTTTTCCATTTCCAGGAGTGTATTTACTCAGTTCTTCGAAATTATATCAGATAACTTCATTTCTCCATTATCAAACTATAAATTTATAAAAGATCTCTGTATAGATACACACTAGAAGATGCAACTAAAAAGTTGGGATACTGGCAATGTGAGACTGGTCGATTTCAGTAAATACAGCCTTGCGCACTGTTGGACTTTTATTCAGTTTCCTGTTATAGAACTTTTAACACCCGTGTGTAAACACTTGTGTTATACTGTGTGAAAGGCGAACAAATACGTATAATTACTTTAGTTACGGCTGTCCTACTTTTAAAATTGTCTGTAATAAAGGTAACTTTGCTTTAGGTCATATACAGAAAACGTCGTTTACAGGAAATGTCTCAGTAATCTAGGTATCAGTACGTTGATTACGAAACTAAGTCGCTGGCTCGTTGTGGGATAAACTTTTGTAAACTACAGTGCTTCATCGTTTGTGACTGAAACTGGCGTTAGGATAGCCGTTTTCATCTCGTCGTCTCTAAGAAACTGCTGACAATTCGAGAACTCCTTCGGACTTAACAAAAGATGGAAGTCAGTGGAAACGAGATCTGATCTACTGGAGTGAGTGATTTTCAAACATTTCAAAACGCAACTCCTGCAGAAAATGTGCCGTAGTCTGAGCTGTGTAGGCAATGTCGCGCATCGCCAAAAAACCCGCACTTGACATTCTGTGCCTTCTGTTCTGAATTTTGTGTCACAATATGCAGTGTGTATCATAGTGACCTTGGGACGGGAAGCGAGAAACTGTAGGTAGTTAGTCCAGTTTGTCCATCCAACTGTGATCGCTAAACATGTTCTTCGACTTCAACTCTTCACCCTGTTGTCAGAGTTAAATGTGATTCGAGGCAGTCCGTACACAAAGGATCGCGGTAGCTGCAAGAAATAAATGCTGTGGTCCTTAACCATAAGATGATCATAATGTGCCGCAGAACCCACTGCACAAATTCGTCACCAGCAAGTCAATTTTCTGGTCCGTCTGTTAATTGGTGGTTGTCTCTATCTCATGACCCATGTAGAGTGAGGATCTTGATTGACACTGCGTGTGGGAGTGTGACAATAGAGGGGCATCTAGAAGTTACCTGAAGATGAGACTGAAGTATCCCGAAATCGATTTCATTTGCATTTAAGAATTCATGGAACAAAGTTGTAGGGACAAACGAATTGAATAAGAAACAGAATAAACGCCTTGGACGTTCTTTTTTTCTAATAGGTTCAGAGATCAACCACAACTTAAATCTTATAAATAAAAGTACGCAAAATAAAGTGCATTAATATTTTTGTAATCGACGACTGATCCACATGGGGTTGTTTTTATACAAATGTCACTCAAATATATGCTATTAAAGATTAATTAAAAAATCAGAAATATTCTGTAATCGTTCTGATTTAGTTGAGAACAGCCACAAATCTCATGTGCTGCCATTTAGGAGAAACCGCAAAAGGAAAACTAGAATCAGTGGTTGGCACTGAGCTTGTGAACACACTCTCTCTATGTTGTGATGAGTAATCCTTATTCCAGCATCTCCAATTTAAAAATTGTTAAAAGAGCAATGCTAATACAGTATTTACGTGATTTAGCAGTCACTTCTATAAATCTTTGAAATTATTAAAATATTTAGCTACCAACAAAAGGTATAATTAAACTCCTACACTTAACTAACAGTTACGAATGACTCTGTACATTAATTACACGAATTTATTACCTGAAGATCTTAATATGCATTTGATGGTTCACCACAAGCTTATTACTTGGTCACTAAACTTGCTAGCTATCAGAGACAGTCTCAGGTAGCATCTGATGAAGGTAAGAAGTCACATTGTCGAAATGTTGTGCAAGAACGACGTTGATATCTGGCAGATACCCAACACCTCAAGATGTCAACACATCGGCTGGGAGGTCCGAAGAATTACTCCAGATTAGCTACTAATATGGAGCAGATTTCAGTGACAGTAATAAGGCACTCAAAAAAAAAAAAAACGTTTAGACACACAGAAATATTAGCCTGTTAATTCATCGTAATAAGACAGCTGCGAAGATCTAGCCAGTCTGGCATCATGACTAAAATCATTGTACATTTGGCAGCCAAAGCAACCTATAAAGCATCATAGTGACAAAAGGGTGAAACGTGATACTTATGGGAGAATGAATAAAGTATCAGAAATAGGTGAATGTAATGAGAAACACATAACATAAGCAAAGTATGGAAACTATTGGCTAAAAAAAGGAAATTGCAACTGAATTGTGTGTGAATACTATGTATACAAAATATCGATAATAGCTGAGAAATGCGGGATGGCTGTCTTGCATTGTTGCTGTTAGTTCTACTACAATGTCAAATTTTATGTAATTTGCACTGTGTAAAGTAGAGAAGCTAACGTCCCTCTTGTCAGCTGCAGTCTTGCGGTAATTGCCATCGCTAACAATCTACAATAATCACTTTGTAATTAAGGAATGCTTGATTCAACACTAGAGTAAAAAGGGAAAAAAAGGGGATCGTTATGCTGATCACATGCCCCTCCATACTTATAGGCTGAGGACGACACTGTGGTCTGTCGATACCCTTGGCCTTTCTCTCTTTTTTATGTAGTTTTCGTTGGACAAATGATCGAGACAGCACATGGAAAATGTTGTCAGTATTTCAAATTTATCACAACGGAAATTTCATTTTTAAGATAATCAGTTTAGCATATGCTGTTTTCATCTACAGATATATACACATTTCAAAACTGGTATCACTGGATGAGACATTGAAGGTGGTCTGTTGTTAATACGTTTCACATGATGCAACTGTAATATCAACATGACGACCATAAAGTTGTATCCTTTGGGTAATGAGACCCTCCGAGAAGAGGAAATCAATAATAGGGACTTTTAAGAAACAAACGGACAGTTAGGAAAAAGTCTCACAACGTTAGTGGAATCCACCTTTACTGCATTAAAAATTCGCTATTCGCTATGCCATTTGCGTATTCGGCGCGGAATAAATAAACAGTGATATAAATAAGTTTCGCAAGTGTTGTGTAGCATCATTTAAATGTGAATAATGTGTGAATCCTTTCTGTATGGAGGTATGTATGTAGGGTTTGCAGCATGCTGAGAATATGAAGACATATTATCGTAATGAAAGTGTACCTACATCGACATGATATGATATCAGCTACGATGATTTGATTACTCGACATACATGGTATGTGAACTGTCGATATATAGCCCCCAAGGGGCCAAGACTTACGTTTCTTAGGGTGTGTAAAATAATAGGGATTAAATTCATTGAAAGATGATTTCTCTTGTGAGTATAGTAACAATGAATGAAAGAATCATCTACTGGTAATAGCACTCAGCGGAACTTCGTGTGGAAATATCTGTTTGTACGAATAATACACGGTATTTCATAAAGATTTACTCAGTTTTTCAAGAATGTATCTTCTACAAGAACGAAGGAATGAACTGGGAGTAAAATTTAACTTAGACCTACACGTAGGACCACTAAGATTTAATTTCCAAAAGAACCACCTGATTTTACAAAGTTACATCTTTTACATGCTTGCTCATACAACCTGGGTGTCATTGTACAGTCGTGTTTAGGACCAAAGTTTTCATTTAACTTTCGTAAATGTGCAGTGTGCCCTTCACCTAGTGTACGTCAAAGGTAGGGCTACGTTTGTAAAAAAATCCTCTTGCACGTTGCTACCAGTGCGGTAGTGTTCCGTCCTTTTGAAAATGAAGTTTTTCGTATGTTCTCGCAATTATGGAAAAGTTCTGTCTCCAACAAATCTAGGTAAGTGATTCCTTTAACCATATTTTCCGCGAAGAAAAACTGGCCGTAAGTCTTTCATTAACGTCTTATGGAATAATTTCCTGGGGTGACTCACAGGAAGAAAGTGTGGGAGCACAAAAGTGAGCAGTAAGAATATATAACAAATGTGTTCATCAATGTTAAGACTAATTACTCGTATATATACACATCCTGTAAACTGACGCGTTCCAAATCATGTCGATAAAAGAATCGTTCAGATCTTCTATGGAAAATGTGGCTAACCAACTTCTCTCGAGAAACGGCGCGATAGACACGAAGCTTTACAGTGTGCCTTTCGTGCTCGACTACGGTCAGTGGCTGCGGTATTCTTCATATTACTACTTCATGACAGTTCATACATTCGTGGAATGTAGTCTCACCAGTGATCACTAAACGTGAAATGATATTGTTATCTTAGATCTTACGCCCAGAATTAAAAAATAAAGAAATTAACAAAATATAAAAAATATAAAAGTAAGAAATAAAAAATAAAAAGGAAACTTTACAAGTTTTCCTGTCACTATACCATCACGAAGGGCTTACAGGATGTGAACGGTGCGTCTGTGTTGCGGCAAATAGCGAACTATTTACTCTCTTAGTTATTTTGCCTATGTCACACAGCCGTATTTAATTATGTTTATTTATCGATATGTGGTTCGAAGCCATAAAGTCCTCATAATCAGTCACATGTGGTGACCGTCGACATACTTCGCAGCCGCAAAGTATGTTATTTCATAATCATGGATCGTTATCAAGTTACGTTGTGCCATACGTGATAACGACGCATTATTATGAAATAATATATATTGCGATTGCGCTGTATGTCGATGGTCACCACGTGTTCATGATGATTATTTACTGAGCGCTTGGAAACTGATATCGATTAGTAAAGAACATAAAATACATATGTATTAGCTAGATAACAGGATTAGAAGACTAAATAGTTTTTTTTATTCCCAGCAACAAGTGCACATAGGCTGACACTTGAAATTTCTACATGTAAATGAAAGGTGTAAGAAACCAACTTCATCGCATTCTCAACTTACAGCACCAATCAAAATCTACGCCCTTTTCATACAACAAAAATACCGAGAACAGTGGCGATGGAGAATGTCAGTGGACACTTGGACCTGACGTCTTAAATTTCATTGTTTGTTTGTTCCTATGACTATATATTATCGAGAGTCGCTGAAATGTACGGCGGAAGAGCAATCTCTTCGCAATGTAATAGTAATGACTCCAGCTAGGTGTATCGCCATATCTACAGATAGCAGCACTTCTGTAAAGGGGATCTATTAATATTCTGAAGACGGATTTTTTTAAACAATAAGGATAACTTTTCGTTAACAATTAAAATGTAATATTCTGCTTATGGCCACGTGCCTAAATAATATCATAATTGTGAGCTCTTGAAGGATTGTAACCAATACTTATTATTGTAACTGTAATTTAACGAGTTCCATTTTTATCTTCTGTCCGAGAAACTTCCATGGGCGATTGAAAACACACAAAAGTACACATGCAGACAAAGAGGAATACTCTCAAAAATTGGTAGATGATACTACAGATTTTTATGTTAAGAGCCATATTTTGAGCACGAAGTTACAATTTTTTAAATATGAGATCTCTGTAACTTTTTTGTGTTACCAAGAAATCGCTATGAGCTTTAATGGGTACGGAAAAATTGTCTTTGACTCCTTCGACAACAGGAAAATATTTATTTTTGCTATTTGGAAGAAATGTAGGGGCTGCGAGGGTGGTCACTACAATGGTGGTGGTTCTAAATCAGGTCGAGGTCAGGAGGTTTATGGAGCACCACCCAAAAACGCAGTTAACGCAGACTCGGGGAGGGGGGGGGGGTAATGCCTGC
The DNA here is from genome assembly GCF_023864275.1 of Schistocerca cancellata. NCBI lineage: Eukaryota > Metazoa > Arthropoda > Insecta > Orthoptera > Acrididae > Schistocerca > Schistocerca cancellata. The sequence continues at coordinate 698,783,182 of NC_064626.1, forward strand.
CTGATGCTTGCGGGCTTTACCCAAACAATTTACAACATCACATATGTTTTTCCACAAAATACAACGCTCGAGATAGTTTTCGTAAAGTAAATAATTACATTCACATCTCAATGTATATATTTTTTACGATGTTGTACAGGTTCCCTGTTTCAGTTGCTGTCACAGACAGTATGGCTGTACATAACAGACTACCTGAAGATTTTTAAATAAGAATATTTGGGCGATGCAGCGGCGTGGTACACTGCTAGTTGCACTTATAATATTATATGTAGCAAATCTCTGTTTGCAGCCACTGACTGTAATGAAAGTAATAACAACGATGTTTCACTGTTACAAAAATTTTTACAACACTGTACGGGCTGTACGTTTCAATTGTTGTCACAGATGCATGGCTGAATATAGCAAATTTAACCTGAGGATTTAAAATAGGAATGTGATGGAAGATCCAACGATGTTGTACACCGCCAGTTGCATTCATAGTATCACATGTGATCTGAAGATGGTAGGTGAGCTACAGAAACAGCTCATCATTGTAAAAGTTCTTAATGTTAAATGCGTCCGAGACAAGATACTGTATAAAGAATTTCTGAAAGTTTTAAAATGTTTTATCGATGGTTTTTCAATTTTTATAATATTGTATTTGCATACTACCGTTTATGCACCTCCTGGAGGAAGACAGCCGCATGCACTGGTCAGTCTGGAGTCTCTTCCGGCCAGCAGCGCCAACTCAGCTCCATGAGGACACAATGTCAGCAACCCGCCTTAGTAGCGTGAGGTTGCACCCACACTGAATATAGCTGCACGCAGTCTCCGGGAAAAGATGATCAGGCCACTCATGGTCCTGTCTCAGACTATACCTGAAATGCAGCCGTCGGCAGCAGAGTCTGCCTTCAGGAGCAGGTGGTAGGCTCGCCCCTAGTCATCACGGAAGAGGAGCTGGCCGCCCCCAGACGAGAGCCGTAGATCTTCAGGGCGGAATGAGGCAACACATGTAAATGGAGCCCTCTAGATGGTCCATAGCTCAAAGGCGACTAAGTTCTTTCCACTGGTCTCAACAACGATGACGACACCATGAGTGGCAATGTCAGAGTTTCCAGCGTAGGATTTGTTGTTCCACACGAGTTCGTAGATCGGTAGATGAGTAGACGGCAGGCTGGCATAGGTTCTTCCTCTAGGCTGGTTGGTTGTAGACCGAGTACGCTTCCACTGGAGATGAGCAGTATTTATCTGAGGCTAGCCCGGAATGACATCACTTGGCCTGCTTTCCTCGTCTCGTTAGCCCTCTTGGTAGCTTCAGAATTTCAAAACCTTACCTGACTTTTGGTCGTGTTCTTGTACTCAATAACTATTCTTGCACCCACCTAGTAGTTTCTTAATGCCACTTTGCATGGTCACAAGTATGACGGCAACTCTCTGTCAGCTTGATGTCATTGTGTTGCGTTGCTGGCTTGGGCACTCAACTTGGACAATGTGTAGCAATAGATTCCGTATTCGCTGCAATACCAGCTGTCCTTCTCCTATGGAATTCCGCCTGGCTATTGATATGTTCTGCCATACCTCTTGCATTTCCAGGAAAGGAATCTGAAGTTGTTTTAGCTGCATAGGGGTTCTGCGGCGCTTTAGAAGGAAAGACCCAGACTGAAAGTTCTACGCATATTTATGTACATTTTTGCGTCGTAGTGGAGTACTGATGTGTTAAAATTCAGTTTAAGTATTCATGTGTTCTCAAAAAAATTGAAGTCCAGTAAAGGAAGGGAGACTACTCAAGATTTCATTTTGGAGCTCATCACTTCCAAGTGCTACACGACTGACTGCGTAGAATGAGGCACAACTTTCGCGACCACATTGCAGATTCATGATCAGTTACACGACAGTTAGCGGAACTTTCTCACTGGACTGAAATGGATTACTATTTTACAATTACTGTCGTAAAGTTAAATGAAATTTTTTTAATCAATAATTTTTTCAGTTCTGAAGGTGTGACGCCAGGCTATTGTAACAATAACATAAATTCACATCGTAATCCTGCACTTAACATTTACACCCCATACAACTTTAAAGAAATCGTTTGATTCATTCCTTTCCTCAACGATGAGAAGTCGCGAGTTTTGCAGTTGAATTACCAAGTTCAGTTAACATTTCTTCCGTGGGTGTGTCAGTCTGGGTGATTTGTTAATTGTAACAATTGTTACTGACTTGTTAAAAAACCTACCTTAAAAGAAGAAACATTTAATGCAGAGTCATTATGGAATGAATATACGGAAATTTTATGTCAGGAACGATTGACAGAGAAAATAAGCGAGAAACCCATTAATGCAGATGATAATGTAGAATAGGCTTGGAAGAAAATCAAAGAAAGTATTGATCCCGGGTTCGATTCCCGGCGGGGTCAGGGATTTTCTCTGCCTCGTGATGAATGGGGGTTGTTGTATGATGTCCTTAGGTTAGTTAGGCTTAAGTAGTTCTAAGTTCTAGGGGACTGATGACCATAGATGTTTAGTCCCATAGTGCTCAGAGCCAAAGAAAGTATTGAAGCAGGAGCTCAATAAGTACTAGGTACACAAGTTATGAGGCAAGAGAGGAAAACAAACAGAACACCATGGTTTCACAAAGAGGTTAAAGAAATGTGTAAAAAAAGGAGGGCCTATTTGACATGTAAAACACTGAAAATACAAAAGTCTTGTGACGATTACAAAACAGCTCGTAAAGAAACAAAATCACTAGTGAGTCGTTTTAAACAGGAATACTGGGAAATCTTTTTTAAAAATTTAGAACATGACTTCTAGGGGTTGCAGAAACAAATCCGGAGGATGATAAGACAGCAGAGGAAAGTGAAAAACATAAATGAGGACTCATGGGTTAAATATTTAACAGGGCTGTGTAAAAGTAAAAACAATCTCCAGAAAACGAAGAGAAAACTGAGATCAGTGTACAAGTAAGTGATGATGCAATTGTTTCACATGCAGCGGTAGAAGAAGCTGTAAGCCTGTTAAAAAATGGGAAGTCACCAGGGGAAGACAGGATTCCAAATGAATTACTGAACTATGGGGGATATCCACTAACCGAACAACTAACCAAGTTGGTTTACAAAGTTACAACTGGTAATAAAATTTCAAACAATGGCGAACTAGTATTAAAACTCTGATGTACAAAAATGCACATAAGAAAGACCCATCCAGCTACAGAGGAATGAATTTACTGAGTTCAGGTCTCAACTCACAACTAAAATAATACTAAATAAAATAAAAAGCATTACAACCCTTGCAGAGGAGCAGTATGGTTTTAGATTCGGCTGGCCATGCACAGATGCAGTATTCATTCAAAGACAGGCTGTAGAGAAGTCCACTGAGTACAACAGACCAGCTTATCTCTGTTTTCTTGTTTTACAGAAGATTTCGGTAAGACTCAGTTAACACATGTTTTAAACCTGCTCTGCAAGCGGGCGGTCCCTTCCAACTTAATAAAAACAATTGACATTTATTCCAATAACTATATAAGTAGAAAATTGGTTCCAGGATAATCAGTTGCATAGCAGTTAATAGTGGTATTAGACAAGGTGACACTTTGAAGCCACTACTTTTTAATATAGTCATGGACAAAGTAATAAAGGTTTTGTCTGGTAGTGGTTATAGAATATGCGATGAAGCAGTAATAATCATTTATTATGTTGACAACGCAGTTCTGCTGGCAAACAATGAAGATAACCGGCAGAAATTTTTACACATTTAACGTGGCAGCCAGAAACCTAAGCGCGGTCATACAGACTCAAAAAAGCAAGTGTATGACAACATCTGTGGAATCAATTAGATGCAAACTGGAAGCGAATGGAAAAATTATACAAAAAGTAATGACGGTTAAATATTGTGGCATTGAACTGTCCAGCAGTGTAAATGTCGAATAGGAAGTAAGATAACAAATAGCAAAAACAAACAAAGTGACTGGGTGTTTAAATGGGACTATTTTGAAAAACAAGCGTATAGGAAACTACGCAAAGGCAATAATACAAAAAACAAATGTGAGACCGGTTATGACATACACAGCTCAGACAAGACCATTGTGCACTTGGGCGATTCCAGCAGGACAATGCGACACCCCACACGTCCAGAATTGATAGAGCGTGGCTTCAGGAACACTCTTCTGAGTTCAAACACTTCCGCTGGCCACCAAACTCCCCAGAAATGAACATTATTGAGCTTATCTGGGATGCTTTGCAACATGCTGTTCAGAAGAGATCTCCACCTCCTCGTACTATTACGGGTTTATGTACAGCCCTGCAGGATTCTTGGTCTTAATTTCTTCCAGCACTACTTTAGACATTAGTGGAGTCCATGCCACGTCGTGTTGCGCCACTTCTGCGTGCTCGCGGGAGCCCTACACGATATTATGCAGGTGTATCAGTTTCTTTGACTCTTCAGTGTATACGAAGTACTGGTTCAAAAAGCTGCACAAATATTCCGTTAGGTGTTGTATAAGATCGATGTGCTGCAAATATTGGTAGTTTGCTTGAAATGTCAAGAAATGCAGTATTGTACAGTTTACAAAACGATACACGTAGTATTCGAAGACTTCAATATCTGTGAGTCACAACTAGCATCAGTCAACTCTTACAAATACCTGGATGTAACAATTTGTGCGGACATGAAATGGTACGATCACATAGGCTGAGTCGCATGTAAAGCTGGTCGTAGACCTCAGCGGTTCATACTAGGGAAATGCAATCAGTCTGCAATGGAAACTGCTTACAAGAAACTCGTGCGGACCGTTCTAGCATACATTTCAAGTGTGTGGGAACCGTGTCAGATACGACTAACAGGGGTTCCTGAATGTATTTAAAGTAAGACGGGCTTGTTTGCCCCATGAAGAGTGCCACGAAGATGCTGAAGAAACTGAAGTTTCAGTTGCTTCAACTATACCGATGCAGTTTATAAAGTTGCAATGACAAGCTTTAAGCATTAATAAACTGGCAGTGGACGCAAAATTCTCATATAAAATGAGTCTGACAACACCTGTGACCAGCAAACTGGTGCAATGGGATGTAGACTCTGAAATTTGCCTATCCTACAATCTTAGCAACAACAGTACCGGTACGTGTATACCACTGACGGAGATATCAGAGCGGATTTCGCTTGTAACTTTCAACTCGTTCGCTTCCGATCCAGGGATCCTTACCTAGAATTGATTCATTTATCCATTTCCATTATCCTCGAAAGTTTGTAATATCACCACGATGTCAACGTGTATATACATGCAATAACAAACGCCGGCGTCTATAACCATGACGCTCTATAGAATCATTGGATGACATTTCCGGACATGAGTTCCTACGTATAACTTGATCTACTAAGGCCCCTCTCCAACCGCTAGAACTGAGTAACATGGCTTTTGAAACACCCTATAATTTTGAATTTCTTGCCTAGATGCATACATTATAAAATTTTGTCTGTCTAATATAAACTATCTGTGAAAAAAATTTGACTATACAGTAGATGTATGTGTTTTCTTCGTGGCTGCTGTAAGGAGAGAACGGGTTAGGTAGAGGATGAGTTGGCGGTCGGAGGTTTCTGCTTCTCCGGTTCTCAGAGAACGTCAGGCAAGTGGGAGAAAACTGCTACAACTTGCGATGAAGACGAAACCCCAGTTGCCCTGATGTTCCGCAATCGCAAATTTCACACTTCGTTTAATCTCTGAGCGTCTTTAATATGTTCTTTCATTATCCTCTATAATGAAACTGCTACTCACAAGGAAAAAATTAATTAACTTGCTTGCTCTTTGAATTTTGTCTTTGACGAAACTAAGACACGTACTGCACTAAAAAAACTCTCTTTTGAATTTCTTGCCTAGATGCATACATTATAAAATTTTGTCTGTCTAATATAAACTATCTGTGAAAAAAATTTGACTATACAGTAGATGTATGTGTTTTCTTCGTGGCTGCTGTAAGGAGAGAACGGGTTAGGTAGAGGATGAGTTGGCGGTCGGAGGTTTCTGCTTCTCCGGTTCTCAGAGAACGTCAGGCAAGTGGGAGAAAACTGCTACAACTTGCGATGAAGACGAGGTCTCCCTTAGCAGCTACAATATTTACAGTCGCCGTAAGATTTTCTTTTCTGGAAACACTTTCAGAATGATAATGTGGAACAACTGTGGCAGTATGATATCTTCTGACTAACAAACTGGTCGCTTAGGGGAGGTCTTGAACATACAAACTGACTGCGAAATATTGCGCGCTCTTCTGACCGTGATGGTGGTAGATTCGCCCAGTATTATTAATTCACGAAGACATCACTACACACTGCTTTATAAAGGTCCGAGGATTCAACATCGAATAAAGGTTTGCACTTCAAATTACTTCTATATGCAAACTTATCTGACCTCAAAAAGGCACAATGTCACTTTTTTTAACAAAATATTTGTGTGACCACAGTCAAACAATATAATTGCGTTGCTGGTAGTTGCTGACTCTCACCACCGGCTGGCATAAACAATCATATTAACTTTCTCGGGAATGGATTTTACAATGGAAATGAGGCCCGCCCATTCGGGTACGGTTGGTGGAGGAAACCCGAGATCAAAACTCCCCAATGGGCCTCGCCAGACCAATTGTAATTATCGTATTAGCAAAACCGTGGAATTTTTAATCAAACATGCTGGTTTTCAGCATGAATAAAAATAAGTTACATAGTTAGTAAGAAACAAAAAACACATAGAGAAAATCGTGTAAATGTACACATAACTGTTTAGAGTCTTTGAAAACGGAGTTATTCATACAACACTTTATTCTCGATATTATGTCGACAATGCGGTGATAATGGTACGATGTCGACGGCGCGATGCCGATAGTACAGCAGGATAGTGAGAAGCTGCAAGACATCGGGATGGAATGGTGGTTGGTGGTGATGAATAGTCAGGTGGTTAGATGCGAAGCTGTTAGTGAAGGACTGGAGGCTGCGATGGAACTACTGGGGCCTCACGACGCCAAGATAGAAGTTCTCGCGATATGCAACAAGGTACAAAAGAATGAGCAAGGACAAAAAGGCGAACTACTGCGCCTATCTGAAATACACTCCTGGAAATTGAAATACCGTGAATTCATTGTCCCAGGAAGGGGAAACTTTATTGACACATTCCTGGGGTCAGATACATCACATGATCACACTGGCACATAGACACAGGCAACAGAGCATGCACAATGTCGGCACTAGTACAGTGTATATCCACCTTTCGCAGCAATGCAGGCTGTTATTCTCCCATGGAGACGATCGTAGAGATGCTGGATGTAGTCCTGTGGAACGGCTTGCCATGCCATTTCCACCTGGCGCCTCAGTTGGACCAGCGTTCGTGCTGGACGTGCAGACCGCGTGAGACGACGCTTCATCCAGTCCCAAACATGCTCAATTGGGGACAGATCCGGAGATCTTGCTGGCCAGGTTAGTTAACTTACACCTTCTAGAGCACGTTGGGTGGCACGGGATACATGCGGACGTGCATTGTCCTGTTGGAACAGCAAGTTCCCTTGCCGGTCTAGGAATGGTAGAACGATGGGTTCGATGACGGTTTGGATGTACCGTGCACTATTCAGTGTCCCCTCGACGATCACCAGTGGTGTACGGCCAGTGTAGGAGATCGCTCCCTACACCATGATGCCGGGTGTTGGCCCTGTGTGCCTCGGTCGTATGCAGTCCTGATTGTGGCGCTCACCTGCACGGCGCCAAACACGCATACGACCATCATTGGCACCAAGGCAGAAGCGACTCTCATCGCTGAAGACGACACGTCTCCATTCGTCCCTCCATTCACGCCTGTCGCGACACCATTGGAGGCGGGCTGCACGATGTTGGGGCGTGAGCGGAAGACGGCCTAACGGTGTGCGGGACCGTAGCCCAGCTTCATGGAGACGGTTGCGAATGGTGTCCCTAATTTGCTGGGAAGTGGCGGTGCGGTCCCCTACGGCACTGCGTAGGATCCTACGGTCTTGGCGTGCATCCGTGCGTCTCTGCGGTCCGGTCCCAGGTCGACGGGCACGTGCACCTTCCGCCGACCACTGGCGACAACATCGATGTACTGTGGAGACCTCACGCCCCACGTGTTGAGCAATTCGGCGGTACGTCCGCCCGGCCTCCCGCATGCCCACTATACGCCCTCGCTCAAAGTCCGTCAGCTGCACATTCGGTTCACGTCCACGCTGTCGCGGCATGCTACCAGTGTTAAAGACTGCGATGGAGCTCCGTATGCCACGGCAAACTGGCTGACACTGACGGCGGCGGTGCACAAATGCTGCGCAGCTAGCGCCATTCGACGGCGAACACCGCGGTTCCTGGCGTGTCCGCTGTGCCGTGCGTGTGATCACTGCTTGTACAGCCCTCTCGCAGTGTCCGGAGCAAGTATGGGGGGGTCTGACACACCGGTGTCAATGTGTTCTTTTTTCCATTTCCAGGAGTGTAGAACGGGTTAGCGTTCAACTCTACCCAACTCGCTCCTGTGTATAAACAGTCCACTTCGGTTCGTGTTTGTACTTGCACTCCAGAGCGTCCAGCAAACAATAAGAAAAACAGTCACAGCACGGTGAAAACAATGTGCCCTGAGAAATTTTCGCAATATCAGGTACGTTGTCCAGAGTATTCACAGTTACATTCAAAAATGACACTTCAACTCTTCAGAGAAGATTGGTGCAAACAGTCACCTGTGTATCAGCGACTGAGTAGGATGGATCACTGTCTTTGTATAGCAACACTAGTATGCCTGACACCACAAAAACAACAGCACTGTTAGTCGACAACACTTCCATTGAAGTTTTATTGTCAGACAGGACACAGGCCTAAAACAGCTCACAGGAACGAAGTTCATTGTTTTTATATCGCTGAAGGCGATTTCACACATTTCTGAACAATACTGTCCAGAACAGTCACTAGTTATGCATGAGACACAGTAATCGCGACAAAACGCAACTCACAACGTTACAGTAAATTTTCAAATTTTACCTTTTCAGTCAAACAGCAACATTGCTCCCCATCTGTGATCTAATGTACATACATATATTCTCATAACCTGAGCAGCACGGAAAAAAAGTCTAACGATTTGAAGGTTAAAAAAACACTGGAACACTAGACTAATAAAGGAGAAAAGAACAGGAAAAGGGATATGGTACCCTATTCAGACGAAAGAGTTCACGAAACTCACTTAACGCTAAGACACAAAATCATAAACTTGCAGAAAATGACATAACCTACAGAATAAAAAAGAAAATATGCAAATTACCCTACAAGTATTAACAACCGACAAGAAAATCAAGCGTGTTGAAAGTAACCATAACTAAACCACATAGTTATATCCCTACACATGGAATGAAAGTTTACTCATTTTACAACACCAGCTCATGGCACACAATGGTGGCATATTATCAACACATATCATAGAAAACAAATTCTTGTTCTTCTTTTGCGTACGCTGTGTCTCGCAGGTTGCGTACGGTCGGCGTGGTTATAATCAGATTTGGAAATGTTAATTTGAAGGGGTACCCAGATGCCCTTCTTGCCGCCATCATAGGAAACAAATTACGTAAGTAGGCTGTTAACGTTTTCTTATGGGCAACGTTACGTAGCGCTCTGTATGAAAATCACTGGCTGTGCTGTGTGTAGTCTGTGGCTAGTTAGCATTGTTGTCTGCCATTGTAGTGTTGGGCAGCGGCAGCTGGACGTGAACAGCGCGTAGCGTTGCGCAGTAGGAGGTGAGCCGCCAGCAGTGGTGGATGTGGGGAGAGAGATGGCGGAGTTTTGAAATTTGTAATGCTGGATATTATGAATTGCTATGTATATTATGATTTTTCAACACTATTAAGCAATAAGCTTTGCAGACTTTATTGTCACAGAAAGCATCAGCATTGGGACAGATATTTACACTTATTTCAAAACGTGCTGAATGAAATGCCTCATGACTCCACTGCTTTACCACCTACTCTTGTACTGAAGAATGAAGAACCACCGAACAGAATCAGAGAGCTTGTACCTTTCACGAATACACGTAAACTTCGACACAAAGACATAATTGATTTGGCTCTTAAAATATAAAATCTGCAGCAGACAAAAGAAGAAAACTACACGGTAAAGCAAATGCAAAGAAATTATATATTGGTCAGAAAGTTCTCATTAAAGCTCATTCATTGTCACATAAGAAGAAACACTTGAGTCACAAATTCTTTCTAGTTTACAATGGACCTTACAGAATCCGACGTATACCACATGATAATTGCGTTGAAGTTGAAACTCTGCGTACTAGGAAGAGTAAAGGTTTACACCACATTTCACATGTAAAACCGTTTATTGAAAGATAATCTGCTTTTTAACTTTGTCTTTGCCATAAAACGTTTCACTTCACATTACTAGTATACTTAAAAAACTGTTAACATGCAACAATGCTTGAAGTTAAATATCCAGTCAAGAACCAAGAGAACTTATTTAAACAGATATTATGAATGCATTGTTATAGTGAACAGACGACACAATGTTGTTATTTGTACATTCTTGCTTGTTAGTTGCACGATTACGTAACGACTATGAGACTCACATACTTAGAACATTAACCAGTACTGCTAATGAGATTCTAATGCAACATTTTGGTTTACTTGAAAATACATTCTGGATTTAAGGTACTTTCTGTGAGATACCAGATGAGACAGTGGTTAGTTTATGTGACAGCTACACGATTTTATCACGACGCTACTAATGAGTGACAATTTACAATGTTGCTTTTGCGGTGTTTCTGTTTCATATATGCAAGTTTTTCTGTATTATTCTGGAAAGTAAAACATGTTTTAGTAGTAACTTTTGTGGTATAGCTACAATGAGACAGCCTTTTCCATAGCACAACAATACGTTACAGCACAGTAATTTCTTCACCACAACAATAAGCGTAATAACTAAGATATCTATACGCAAAGCATTTCACTTTTCCAGAATGAGATTTTCACTCTGCAGCGGAGTGTGCGCTGATATGAAACTTCCTGGCAGATTAAAACTGTGTGCCCGACCGAGACTCGAACACAGTTTTAATCTGCCAGGAAGTTTCATATCAGCGCACACTCCGCTGCAGAGTGAAAATCTCATTCTGGAAACATTCCCCAGGCTATGGCTAAGCCATGTCTCCGCTATATCCTTTCTTTCAGGAGTGCTAGTTCTGCAAGGTTCGCAGGAGAGCTTCTGTAAAGTTTGGAAGGTAGGAGACGAGATACTGGCAGAAGTAAAGCTGTGAGTACCGGGCGTGAGTCGTGCTTCGGTAGCTCAGATGGCAGAGCACTTGCCCGCGAAATGCAAAGGTCCCGAGTTCGAGTCTCGGTCGGGCACACAGTTTTAATCTGCCAGGAAGTTTCATATCAGCGCACACTCCGCTGCAGAGTGAAAATCTCATTCAGGAAACATTCCCCAGGCTATGGCTAAGCCATGTCTCCGCTATATCCTTTCTTTCAGGAGTGCTAGTTCTGCAAGGTTCGCAGGAGAGCTTCTGTAAAGTTTGGAAGGTAGGAGACGAGATACTGGCAGAAGTAAAGCTGTGAGTACCGGGCGTGAGTCGTGCTTCGGTAGCTCAGATGGCAGAGCACTTGCCCGCGAAAGGCAAAGGTCCCGAGTTCGAGTCTCGGTCGGGCACACAGTTTTAATCTGCCAGGAAGTTTCATTTCACTTTTGTTTATCATGAGGTAAGTACATTGACTTCTGCAGAACTTAGCTTTCGGAGGACAATAACTACGACACTTCCACAGAGATTATCTTACAGCAAGACGCACATTTAGCGCTACAGGACACGTATTTGAGTGATTAATTTTGTACTTAAAACATTTATTTTTAAAGATTTTTGAATTACAAAGAAAGTTTTCCGTGATACATTTCATTCCATTGCTGTAATCTGTAACACCTGAGGGTATAATTACATTAATCCTCAGGGGGGTACACACCTACTTTGTGTACCATGTGTTTGGCAAGCACAAGGAGCCCTAGCTAATATGGTATTTGCTTATACAACTTCACACTTCGGTACCATATTCCTCTAACACATAAATTACACAGCTATCTGATCATTTAACTGAGACGTAAACTTTTTTTTACATCAGTGACACATGTTTACACAATTACACAGTTGGATAACTTCACACTTATGAAATTGTATTTTGTCTGTACTGTGTGAATTGTTCATATTTTTTTGGAACCATTGTGATACTATGAGAGCTTTGAATGATGTATTTGGGATGGGATCATGATTTTTAAAGTATGTTTGAGGTAGATGACACTATTGAAATGAGCAGAGAGATTTCTTTAGGTTTTGAAATTATTGCAGACAGCTACGACATTTTTGAGATTTGACTGAGGTGTTATGATGTTATTACGACGACGATGTGTATCATGCTGCTGAGGTATGTTTATGATTAATAAGCTGATGCTATATGAGTTATTTGATTATGATACATATCTGTTATGATGAAATATTGAAGAAGTGTCGACGAATATGTATATATGTAATAAGGTAAGGAATATTGAGTAGTGGTTAGGGACTCTGGTTTGTGAAAAAGGATGTTGGAAACCAAGAATCGTACTTTAAGAGTTATGAAATGTATGTAAATGCGTGAATGTATTACAATGCCGACGAAAATTGTTTGGACACTGTTATATTCATAAGATTTTGTTTCTACACATTTGCAACGCAAATTCTCGACCCGTGAAATTTTGTATATGAGACTGTCACTGTAGCGGAAACTGCTGTCGTAAATATTTCCGTAAGAAAGTTAAGTGACGACCTGCACGTAATGCGTTGTGGGCACCCAGCTGTGTCAGACACCGGGAGAACAAGTCATTAGTGAGTGCCTTTCAGAGGCACAGGTAGGAAAAAATAAGGGAAACCATTATCCTCGCTATTGACATTCCTTTGTAGAAAGCATCGCAAATACGGCACGCTCAAACTTGAAAACATATGATTATACTGTGGAGCTCGTAATTTATGATATTTACTAAAATGCCTGATGAAACGATGAGAAACATTTCACGGCTATTGTCTTGCTAGTTGAGAAAAATGCCATATGGCTTGCTTTATGTATTTATTTACTCGTTTTGTTTAATATCAAGTTTCTAGCTGCAGCAGCATTGGTTAAAATAAAATTCAATAGATGTACTAATATAAATATTTTGTGCCTACAGATCCAGTAAAAAAAATAACGGTATGATGCACTTAAAAAAAAACGAAGGAGCACAAAAACATTTCACAGGAATTGCATACAGAATTTTCTTTTCAAGTACATGGTAATATTTTTTTTTTTACAATAAGTTGTTGTGGTGCACCACTTTAATTACATAGACACTAAGATGTGACATAGGTATTAGACATGGCCATCTTTACTGTAATATTTTTTCTGCTTGAGCTTTGTCATGCTTAGGTATAAGTTATAGCATTTACTGCTGCTGTTTGCCAGGCATAGTGCTACTAAATTTCACTTTGTATTACTCTGTTAAGCCAGTTTTACTACGGATTTATTTTTCTTGTTTGCTGTGCATTGCCTTATATTAGTTGTAATATTGCATTTGGTTTGCTAATTTATGCTGCTTGCTTTGCGATTTCTATTTTTTATCATTGCTGTTTGCGTTAATTGTTTTGTGCTGCTGCATTTCCTCGTCCCTTAGTTTAGCATCTGAGCTCAGTAGATTTAAGTTAGCTTAAGAGGGGGTAGCCTATAAGAGAATGAGTTGCGATGAATTTGAAGAAATGCACTGAGAGGTTATACGAGAAAAATACAGAAAGCATGCTTGGATAGGATTTTTTTTGGTGGAAGCAAAGGTTGAAATAAGATGAAAGATCTATGGAATGAAGTTTTGAGTTGGACTGCAGTACCAAATGTTGCACTGAAAACAAACCCTGTCCTTTCCTTTTGTATTATTCCGCTATATGTTTGTGTACCCTTGTGTATTTATGTTTTTCCTGTATTTATATGTTTATCTGATAAGACTTATGTTGTAGAATTTTTCTAATACTCAGCTACATGAACTATGATGAGGAATACTGTTATCCTCAAATATAATTTGCATTAATAATATGTTATTTACTTTGTAAAGATGTTTAGACATTATTTATTCTGTTTTGTTTTAATGCTCATGTGTGAAGTTGATGTTTCGAAAGTTATTCTGATCTTTTATGTATGTACTCATGTCATAATTCCTGTAACACTGATGTATATGTTATTTCTATTCTGTTGTAAAGCTTGTACTACAAATGTTATCTGTATTGTTATGTTCTTTAATGATGTATTTTGTACCTTTGTAATTGTATTCTTATGTTATAAAATTGTAATTGACACCAGTTCATCATATTATTAACTTGTAAGTTCCATATCACTGCATACGTTTCTGTTGGTCATAGTATATGGACAATATGTGAGAAGTTGAGACTGTTAGTGTTTGCACGTGTGTTAATAATTCAGCAAGGGACTGGATAACAGCATTGCTGGTTCTAAGGACAATTCCAAAAACTTTGTGAGTGCACAAGTGGTGGTTTATGGACTTGCTATATTCTCCTCAAGACTCTTCGATGGTGAATGTGCACCTGCATTGTCGCAACAGATGGCTGCTGGCTGTCTCTACATGGACTACAGTGGGTCTGCATCTTTGATGGCCCACCAATACCATTATTTCTACAAGGACTGCAGTGGGTCTGCACCTCTGGTGGCCCACCAATACCGTAGTCTCTACAAGGACTACAGTGGGTCTGGTCTGTGATGACCTACCTACCAATATTCTTCATAACTTCGACTGACTCTGCTGTGGGTTTGCTCTGTTGTGGCCCATTACCTGTCTGCATGTCAAGAGTCAGAACTGTCTTTCCGTTGGAAGGACAACACTACTTCAAGACTGCATGGAAATCCACTACTTCTGTGTGCAATTTCTTTTACTAATGAGACTTTGTGAAAAAAACTGTAATTACTATTATGATGAATGATCAGGACTATCTTTATGGACTGTGAGAAAATTTTAGCTATTGACCAACATTGTATCAATAAGTGTGTGCATTTGATTTCTTTGTTATTGTAGTTACGATTATGAAAAATTTTAACAAATGTGTATTGACCAGTGCCCAAAACAATTTGTAAAATTTTTTTGTGTGGAGCATGGGGGCTATGTAAGTAGGCTGTTTAGGTTTTGGTAACGCTGCCGCCACGTAGCGCTCTCTGTATGAAAATCACTGGCTGTGCTGTGTGCAGTCTGTGGATAGTTTGCATTGTTGTGTGCCATTGTAGTGTTGGGCAGCTGGACGTGAACAGCGCGTAGCGTTGCGCAGTTGGAGGTGAGCCGCCAGCAGTGGTGGATGTGGGGAGAGAGATGGCGGAGTTTTGAAATTTGTGATACTGGATGGGATGAACTGCTATATATATTATGACTATTAAGGTAAATACATTGTTTGTTCTCTATTAAAATCTTTCATTTGCTAAATATCCCTATCAGTAGTTAGTGCCTTCAGTAGTTTGAATCTTTTATTTAGCTGGCAGTAGTGGCGCTCGCTGTATTGCAGTAGCTCGAGTAATGAAGATTTTTGTGAGGTAAGTGATTTGTGAAAGGTATAGGTTAACGTTAGTCAGGGCCATTCTTTTGTAGGGATTTTTGAAAGTCAGATTGCGTTGCGCTAAAAATATTGTGTGTTAGTTTAAGCTCAGTCCTGTATAATTTGTTCTAAGGGGACGTTTCAGAATTAACTCTCTAAATACACGTGCGATGGGACCCGCTCCGGGATTGTAACATGAAGTTCTGACATGTGTAATATTTTCTTTCCGTAAAGCCTTCTTCCAAGTAAACACGTGAAAATCATTGCATTGTCTTTCAGAATCGTTCTGGGCTTCCCAACAAATGGAGTAAAATCAGAAAACAATTTCTTGATAATGGATTTGCTGGTAACTGATAGAATTGGGTACAACATTACATACTTAGAAAATCTATCCAAAAATCCGACTATGTATTTACTACCTCCTCTTGCCCTTGGGACTGGCCCACAGATGTGTACAGAGATCAGATCTAAGGGCTTATGTGAAATGATTGAGTGAATCTCATCTTGTGTACCTTTGTTACAAGGCTTAGTCATCTGTCAAACTTCGCATTTCTTCAAAACCTGCTGAACTCTTCTCCTGATATTCGGAAAGTAACAGTAGCTACCTATTTTGCTTGCACATTTAAATACACCAAAATGTCGCCAAACATA
The DNA here is from genome assembly GCF_023864275.1 of Schistocerca cancellata. NCBI lineage: Eukaryota > Metazoa > Arthropoda > Insecta > Orthoptera > Acrididae > Schistocerca > Schistocerca cancellata. The sequence goes on from NC_064626.1 coordinate 698,799,394, forward strand.
GTGAGTGTGCAGTATGAGGTTTTCCACTTAATCTTCTGGTATACGTACACACAACTTATCTGAAGTATCAGACCTTCTGTACAACAAAACATTATCAACTACTTTGAAAAATCTTTGGAGCTGCCCTTGGTGTGGCTGACTCAGTTTATTCAAAATTAGAGACTAATGACCATCTCGTTGCTGGAGGACAGTTATGTAACTATATGTGTTTAAATAATATCTCCTGGACTCCAAATCTTCCATCAGCAAGATCCTATGTTGCTTCTCCTCATCTTCCACAGTGCTAATGTTCTGGAAACCTTTAGGTAGTCTAGATAAAGCATCTGCGATCTGGTTATGTTGTGTCTTTGCGTATACAACTCTGAAATTATATTCTTGTAAAGCCGAAGTCCAACGTGATAGACGAGCGTGAAGAAGTTTGCATTGTTGCAAGAATGTGAGAACTTTAGACGGTGGCGCGTGCTCCAAACATATAATAGTGGAATTTTCGAAACACACACACAACCGCTAAAGCTTCCAATTCTGTGGTTATGTGGGAGCGCTCGCAACATGATAACACGCGACTTGAGTAACCTATGGGACAGAACGTTGGCTGATTACTGATTTCCTTGATTTGAAACACACAGCAACCGAAACCAACGCTCGATGAATCAGTCATCAAACAAAACTCCAACGTAATATTTTGGTGGTGTAACAATTTTGCATCCGCAAGAGTGTCTTTGATAAGCTGGAATGCATCTTCACAGTCATTTGCCCATCTCCACGGTACGTTTTTTCATAGAAGCTGGTGTAAGGGCTTTGCATTCATCACCTGTTTGTTTAAAGTCGCCTATAGAAGCTCTCATTCCTATTAAAGATTTTAACTGCTTCTTGTTTGATGGTGTGGGAAAATGTTTTATGGCGCTCACCTTTGCTGAATCCGGCCTTATTCCCTCATTGTTTATTATATGCCCTAGGTAACGGATCCGTTCGAGTGAAAAATGAGATTTTTGCAGGTTAGCTGTCACGCCTGCTTTACTAAATGCATTTATGACTCTGGCTAAGGGGTTAATGTAGTCTTCCCAAGAAGATGTAGCAATAAGAATATCAGCGATAGAAAGCATTATTTGACTACGCAGTTCAGGTCCTAAAACACCATCCAATGCCTGGAAAAACACACCAGAGCTAACATTTTGGCCAAATGGAAGAACCTTAAAATGTTTGCTTCTCCCGCCATAAATAAATGCTGTGTACTTCCTCGGTTCAGGACTTAGCATTATCTGCCAGTAAGAACTTCTGAGATCACAAGTTGAAATGAAATTTTTTGCCGTGAAACTTCTGTATAAGATCATCGATATTTTCTGGATAAGTGCAGATAAGAACTATAATCTTATTTATCTGTCTTGCGTCGAAAACTAGTCGAAATTTGCCCTCTGATTTAGGGTGAACCAATGAAGGACTACAGTATGGGCTTGTGGATTGCTCAGTCAACTTCCAATCCAAAATTCGTTGCAATTCTTCAGCCACAGATCGCCGAAGTCGCCAAGGTAAGAGGTAAAACTTTGGCAATATGCACTATGTGGGTACACTTCTAAATTACACACATAGCCTTTCACTGTGCCCGGTTTTTCACTAAAGACATAGATATTCTGCTCCAATAAGTCTGCCAATTGTTTCTGCTGCCGATCGTCCAAACAGATTCAGACGTCTTTTGAGATATAACATCAGTTAATGCACATACTTGATAAACCTCTTCTATATTTGATCTCCGATTCTTCTTGAAACACCTTACAAGCTTCATTGTTGAACCCCGACAATATCTTCCGTGGCTACAGTCCTCTCCGATCAGCTCCACACACACATTCTCATCATCCATCTTAAAAGAGGCACAGTCCGCAGAGAAGTCGAATTTTGCGTCCTTCTCCAGAATACTCTCAATACCCAAAATACAGTTCCCTATAAATTATTATTACCAGGAACGTGCATAAAATCGCTACATTTCCTATTCTTAATTCAGTAAAGAGTCTGTATCTTTACTTTCTGTGCCATGGTACCGATTGCACCTATAACTTCATAATTACTCACAGGAAAGACTGATAGTTTCCGGTGTCGTGTCAAGATCTCAAACAGTGCTGCGGAGATTGCATTCACATTTGCACCCATATCAAAAATTACTTTAATGATATGGCCATAGACCTCTGCATATATCACCGGTATAGGAACGGTCAAACGCTTGGTTGTACAATGCAGGACGTCATGCGTAAGTTCATCTACAAGTCTCTGTACGTCACTGCATTGGAACATAACAACTCTCTTGCCAGAGCCTCTTACATCACACCCGACCGTTTCTCCTGGCCAGGACCCGGCCGTCTATAGCTTAACGGATGGGTTCTGGGTTTGTCAGTGACATCCGTAATCACTGGCGGTTGCTCTCTCCAGTGATTTATATTTTAAGATTGGTTGTTAATATTTTGTGGTTGCCAATTCGGGTTATTCCTGTGGAATTTTTCATTCTTCTATGTAGGTTGCGGTTATTTTTATTCGTGGTTTGCATCGGGTTGAATCTTCGCTCGTTAGGTTTCTTTTTCACTCAGCCAGGTTGGAAATGCACCGCATTTGCATTCAATCTTTGGCCGCCATTCATCTCTTGTTTGTTACGCTGAGCTTGGAAGAGCTCTGCTCCACTCCACTATTATTATTGCTGCTCGGTCCAGGGTGATACGCAAAGTTCTTATTTACACTAGTCGACGATCCATTCCTAGCTCTTAAGTCTTCGTTTACTAGGTGGATGGTGTAAACGACAGAGAGAAAATGTTCGACATTGTCTTCGGGAGCATACATGAGCTTTTCAAGTATCTCGACCGGTAACTTTGCCTTAATAATCTTCAAAATATCCGCCTGTTGGACTGGAGTATCCCAATATCTACTTTTATTCAGGTACTTCTCAAAGTACCGACGGAAATTCCCAATCTTGACTGAAAATGATTCTGGATTATAAACCTCTTTATTCAGTCATTCTTGAATTCCCTTGGACCAGTACCTACTCAAAAACGCTCGCTCAGAATCCTCGAAGGTGCCATAGTTTTCCATAATATCCGTGAACCATAAACTACCTTCCCCTTGCACGTATCCAGCGACAAAAGAAATCTTTTGCGCGTCAGTCCCTGCACGGGGTAAAACACCTTTGAACCCGCGAATGAAACCGACGGAGTTAACAGTTTTCTTCTCCGGACAGAAGGCTTGGAACTGCTGGTGCTTTAGGAGTTTCTCCTCCATCAACATTTTGGATTGTAGACTGTTGAGTGGTATATTGCCATAAATAGAGTCAGACACCGCATGCGCACTTTTTGTCGTAGTCGTCGGGCTACTCGTCACTGACGTAGAATTCATCACATTTTGCTTCGGTTTCTTCGGAAAATGTGACATGTGTGTCAGAACCATTAGCTCTTATTTCCTTCAGTGATTTGGAACATTCTTCAAACGATTTCGCTGTATTGATTTTCCACTTCGAAAACTCTTGACCAAATTGTTGGCTTATCACATCACAATCAATCTGGATCGTTGTGTAATCTGACACATTAGCAAACTGAATGTTTGGCGCAGCTTGTTGCAGTGGTTCATTGACACATTGTCTCACCCTGTCTTCTATACCTGCGACGCAATCTGATTTGAAAAGTTCCAATTTGGACCCAAGAGAATCTACGGCTGCGGTAACATCTTTTCCTTTGGTTTGTATTTTGGAGATTTCATCAGGAACTTTCTACTGGGACAGCTTAAGATTTGCCATTTCCGTAGCAAGATCACTTTGCTGAATGCTTAAATGATCCACTTCGCATCTCAAACTCTCAAAATCTTGTTTGGTTGACAATGACTCAACCATAGCAATATACTTTTGCGTAGTTATCCTGATATTTGCTTGCTCAGTTACTAGTTTCTCCTGCTGCTTAACGAGACCGTCTTGTTTAGCAGAGAGACTTGCCTGTTCTACTGCTACAGTATGAACTATAGTAAAATTTTGTCTTGTTCTGCTGCCATTGATTCTTGTGCGGAAGCTATCCTAGACTGTTCACATGCTATAGATCGCACTTTAGCAGAATCAACTGCTGATTTGCATTTAACGTCTGCACCGCTTAGGACATACTAAGTAACAGATCTTTAATGTTAAACTCCTCAGACCTAGCTGTGGTCATTACAGGTAGTGAACTATCAGCGGAAGGGACTTCCTCAGCTGATTGAATATTGTCCTTTGTATTCTGGTCCCGTTCCATTCTTGACTGGGCGCGTGTCCTAACCATAAATCACTAAACAAAATAATCTTCACACGACCCACGTAGTTTCAAAATACACACATAAAATCAATACAGATCTACACATGATTTTTTTAAAACATACATCTATAACTAATAGAAACAGGAAAACTCTACAGAAAAGGACAGTATTAGATTCCAGACGGATAAACTTATTTTTGCTTGCCTACAGCCGGGACGTTTAGATGATCTTTTGAGATGGACCACACAACATCAGTCTGCCGGCCCCTCTGTCCCCGTTGTGGTCTCGAACAAGTATAGAATATGCAACACAGAAACACACGTTATAGTACACATCTTATCAATAGCATACATACATGAAATTGTTACAAAATCCTAACAAGTTCCCTAACTTTGCAAGCAGTCCTGTCAATTGGTCGTCACTCTAAAATGAAACTGCTACGCAAAAACAAAAATTATTAATTAATTAACTTGCTTGTTTTTTGACTTTTGTCTTTGACAAAGCTAAGACACGTACTGCATTAAAAAACTCTCTTTCGAATTTCTTGCATAGATGCATACATGATAAAATTTTTACCTGTCTAATACAAACCATCTGTGAAAAAAATTTAACTATAGATGATTGTGTTTTCTTCGTGGCTGCTGTAAGGAGAGAACGGGTTAGGTAGAGCGTAAGTTGGCGGTCGGAGGTTTCTGCTTCTCTGGTTCTCAGAGAACGCCAGGGAAGTGGCAGAAAACTGCTACAACTCGCGATGAAGACTCCGTCTCCCTTAGCAGCTACAATATTCACAGCCACCGTAAGATTTTCTTTTCTGGAAACACTTTCAGAATGATAAGGTTGAACAACAGTGGCAGTATGATATCTTCTAACAAACTGGTCGCTTGCGGAACGCATTGAACATACAAGCTGACGGCGAAATATTGCGCATCGTTCGGACCGTGAATGTAGCAGATTCATCCAGTATTGTTAATTCGTGAAGAAAGTACTATGCACTGTATTTCTAAACACAATAATAATTTTTATGTAGTTCCAAGGCTCCAATTTCGAATAAAGGCTCGTAAAGATATTTACCTTCCTTTTTACCCACAAACTCAATTTTTATTCTTGATAATCGCGATTACATGTTGACCTCTTCACATTACTTCTATGGGCAAACTTACTTACCTCAAAAAGGCACAATGTCCAATCTGCACTTCTTATCTCCAACAATTACAAGAAAACATAGATGCTCTTCTTTCTTTTCAGCAAGGAGCGTTTTCATCAGAGGAAAGAGCGTTGTCGTATCAAATTACGATCACGCATCATCGCTGGCACTCGCAGCCGAAATATTACAATCATATTACATTAGGTAGGAGAATTGTACGTTAATGGCCTCACTCTTAATCGACGTACCTAAAACTATTGTTATTTTTAGGGTTCTACGTCATCTAAGACTAATGCTAGTTACGAAATTCGTACTAGGCGGAGTTTATCAGGGGCGTCGTATATGAGTCATAAAAATACTTATTATTTGTTCTGATTGATGAATTCGGTATTTTTACGATTCGCCTCATACGATGAGCAACGTCGAACGGTAATTAAAATCATTAGTAATATTTCGTTTGAAATTTCTATTTACGAAGAAACAGTCATAGGTATCGGCGTTCAGTGTCTCCTCTAAGAAGTTCAACTCCTGTACCAATGTAATGTCACCGATATGGAAGACACGGGCCTACAGATTGCTCAGCAATGCTTGCTTCTGGGGTGGGTGGTGTTGCGAAGTTTCATCTAAATACCTACTTGTGTCTACACACTCTGTATCCTATTGTTCGCTCTTCTATAGCCCAATGCATCCAGGAACGGGAGACTGAACCTTACTGTCTTCGAGGCTAACTGATTTTGTGATGAATCTCTTTTAATAAGTTATGGAATCTGTAACGTTCTCCCTGGTGGTGTCGTATGAGAAATGTGTATCCACATAGCGAAACCAAAGACGCTGTGCATTACCTTACGCCTGCTGTTTACAGTTTTTCATAAAAAAATCAGCTACAAAGTAGACTGACGATAAATTCACTCGTGTGAAACATTGTTGAAGTGTGTGTGACCCATACCAAATAGGAACAACATGGATTATTAAAGATGTACAAAGCAGGGCAGCACGTATGGTCACAGGATTGTTTGGCACTGGAGAGTATGACATAAATGCTGAAAACTCCTGAACTGGCATACGCATGAAGATAAAAGCCACCTATTCCTTGAATTCCTATTTACCAAGTTTCAGGGATCAGAATTGAAAACCTAGGAACACATTACGGCCTCTGCATGCCACTCCTGTAAGAACTGTGTAAATAAGTATACACTAATTACAGCGCGCCGAGTGATATTTAAGCAGACATTTTTCCACCACCCGAAACGTGATTGGAAGTGGAAAAATCCCGAATAAATAGATTAATAATAACTACAATGACTATGTTCAATGGCTGTTAGGGCCTGATACATCAAAAGATGGACAATACGTGATGGCCTACAAAATACATTGAAGTTGGTAAAATATAACTGATTGCTGTTGATGTGTATTATATTAGTGCCCGCATCGTTCCATCGCATTTGTGACGTGTCTTTCCCGAGGCTAAACTTTATTCGTGCATTGCATACCTTCTGCTCTATTCAATTTATTTTCTTGCTTTATTATCATCCGGGGGGGCGGGGCGAGGAGGAGGATACGTTACATTGTCCCAACAGGCACAGGTACTGCGGCTGAGCTCACGCGGCAACACATGTTGTGAGCAGAGTGTACAGAGCATCCATTTGGCAGGCTTGTCGTTAGGGGTGCTGTGCACTGCGCAGGTGCCGCTTATCGGAGTTAGGGCGGCTCGGGCAGTTGCAACGCGGGGCGCCTGTGTCTGTCCTCACACGGGAGCGCAGCGTTATCGCGGACTCCACCGCCTCCACCACCTCCTGCTATCTGTAGACGGGATCACTACGCTCCACGCGTGACTCGCCGTCTCAACTACACTGGGTCCAGCGGCAAGTGAAATCAACTGCCGCAGAGCGGCTCTGAGGGAGGACTTCGTGAAACTACTCGTCCAGCTGCTAGAGCTGAAAATGTGCATGCTGTCACATTCTGCTGCCGACCAGAGTGTGTTTACGTAGGGGTGTGAAGTGTTTGTGGCCTCTAATCTGTTGCACGCACCGCGCGATTGTTGATTGCTATTTTGCCGTCCATAGCTTGTCACTGGTTAAATGCCGTTCAACATAAAGAACATAACAATATTTCCTACATAAAACTTTTTCAGTATTTTCGCTTAGAATCAGTGCAGCTATTGTCATACGCTACAGCATACATTTTGTTGCATGTATTCGTAGAACATACTAACGGTTTTGTTACACATTTTTCAGATGACAAGTCACACCAGCTGAGCCCATCCTGTGCTGTTTGTTTTTTCTATCAACCATTTTGCTGAAGTTGTATCCATTTGATAGAACAGAACCACCAGAAGCAACCATGCTACTTACAGCACCATACAACAACCGAAATCCAATGTCCTTTGGGACAAATATAATGCCTGTGGTGCGCAATCCTTGACAATCAAAGATCACGTCGTGCATGATTCTGGGGAAGAAAATGAAAAAAAAACCGAGCAATTTAATTCTAGAAAGGAAAGTAATCCAAGCATACCTTCAGTAAGGCGTCCGGCAGCCTTCTGATCTGTTGTGGCTCTCAATGGATCTTATACACATCATTATGAAATCACTTCCGGTTGAGAAATTTCGAGATTCCTTTCATATGTACATCATTAAATCTCTGATGTATGAGAACACATTGTTACCCAACTGGCTGAAGGTATCATTACTGTATGTATGAATGTGGAATAACCAGAAAGTATGCTGTCGTACTTTTTGGGAACGTTGGTTTTGTTGGCATTTCAATTCTCGTATCAACAGCCGTTTTCAGTGTTTCTTCATCTTGACGCGAACAAACAATAGATGAAATATATGGATTTCTGGAACTCTGTAAGAATCATGTAATATGTAATATAGCGACTGAAAATTGCAATCCACTTCAGAAAATTGCGTACTTTTTTTGTGCAAATATCAACAGAGTGGACCTCTTCAGAATATCTAGATAAATTCAGAAGTACATTCAATTTTGTTCTGTCTACTGCATCGAATAATCTGCAATCAACTATAATTAAATTATTCTTTGACTGTGAAGCTAAAATTACGTGTCTTGCTGTTTAGAACGCTGTATTGAATTTAACTTGCCACATCGATGTACTAATGTCTGGTGCTAGAGATTCAATTAAATTCCAATAATGGAATGCTAGCCAGCATACTACTGGTATTCCCCAAACATTTTTTTAAGTACAATTTTCGACTTGATCTCTGCATTAGCTGAGGTAATACAATTATTATATTGTCTGCTGCGAATGATTACAACTTTATGGGGAGCGTTTAAAATAATTTCCTATGATCTTCTACGAATCCGAGTAGTATACCAAGCTGCATACACAAACCAAAGCGCCCATATGCAGCAGTTCTTCTGGTTCATGAGAAATGAACCAAAAGAATTGACTGCTGCATATGGGCGCAAATAATAATAACTTGCTGCTGGACAAGTCGGACGCTGTACAGATCTGTCCTAATTGGAAGCGTGACTGAAGCAATCTGAAGATAGTTCATGAAAAGATAAAACGGCGTTATAGTGCTGGGAGACGGAAGATCTCACTCAAACCATGGGATCGTGTTTGCATGAAAAAAGTTGGTTCGGTCACCCACAATGCTGATAATTTTATGGGAAAGCTCTTATTCTGGTTTCTGCTCAGATTCTACGCTTTATGATCCAAGTCACCACATTGGTAAGGAAATCCAAACTAAAAGAATTTTCGGAATACATGTCACAGGATAAAACGTAATTTTAAAGGAAGGCACCTCAATAAATATTGTTATTCTATGCCTCCAGCGTTAATGTTTTGTGTCGACCTGTCAGAGCTAATACGGATAGCCCGAACTTTTAGTTTAGTATTCTTTAAAAATTTTTGAATATTAAAGAATCTGGGTCTTTGTTGTTTTGACTATTTTGAACTATGAGGAGAGCCGTAGGCAGAGGGTACTAACGCTCAAGTGTGAGTTCTTACAGCTGCATCCCTCCCTCACACAGCTTTCAGTTTTGGTGGAAGAGGGCGTGCTTTAAGAGTGCTGTGGGTAGTCGGTGTAGAGCTGTACTGTGGGCAGTGCGACTGTGGCAACTCCTAAGCAAAGCTGTCTGCTGCCTACTGCGGATTGATAACAGCAGCTATCTTCAGCCATCAGCTTTGAATCCGTACGACCATCGACAGAGTCCACCACGGTGGAGCCTGGACGTGCTTGTTTTTCTGGCTCTGTATCGTAGACGGTCGCTAATACCATCGAGTGGTCCAACGCGTATTTGGTCACCTGTTAAGGGTTGTGAACCCTGGTGTACCTCGTTGTATCAGCAGACGTACTGGGTTGCCTTGATTATTATCCAGAAAGGCTATGGTCGTAATTCAGAAAACTGTTGGTGTGACTGTCTTAAGTTTATGGCTGTGGCGGCTTCAGTCTTATTGGTTTACGGTATTTAACTGAAACTCAGTTATGGGACTAGTCATGATACTGTATAACCTTAACTGTGTTGATAAATGTCAATGATTGTCTTTTGGGTAAATAAAATATTGTTTTGTTTCATTGCGATATTTTCCATCCATGGATAAAGAGCGATTTACAAATTGGTGGTTACATATATTGTTTTATTACATGCAGCTTTTCATAAATTATTGTAGTTCAGTTATGTGATTACTAAGAACGCTGTGAAGATATAAGCTTTTATCTGCTCAAAATTGTACGGTGTTTTAAATTGATTAGATGAGAGTTATAAATATTGTTGTTTTATTTTTATGGGAGCTTTTTACGAAACAAAAGTGTAATGTAAATTTGAAGAAAAGTGTCACAACCAACTCAACCTAAACCTTCCACTCACTCGTTACATAGCGTCCGTCCATCATCCTGTATTTTTTAATACTGTGCAAAGATTGACAGGTCCTCAGGCCACTTTTTCTTTTTTGTCATCAGTCTACTGACTGGTTTGATGCGGCCCGCCACGAATTCCTTTCCTGTGCTAACCTCTTCATCTCAGAGTAGCACTTCCAACCTACGTCCTCAATTATTTGCTTGACTTATTCCAATCTCTGTCTTCCTCTACAGATTTTGTCCTCTACAGCTCCCTCTAGTACCATGGAAGCCATTCCCTCATGTCTTAACTGATGTCCTATCATCCTGTTCCTTCTCCTTATCAGTGTTTTCCACATGTTCCTTTCCTCTCCGATTCTGCACAGAACCTCATCATTACTTACATTATCAGTCCACCTAATTGTCCACATTCGTCTGTAGCGCCATATCTCAAATGCTTCGATTCTCTTCTGTGCCGGTTTTCCTACAGTCCCTGTTTCACCACCATACAATGCTGCACATTCAAAGAATTTTCTTCCTCAAATTATGGCCAATATTTGATATTAGTAGACTTCTCTTGGCAAGGAATGCCCTTTTTGTCATCACTAGTCTGCTTTTGATGTCGTCCTTAGTCCGTCTGTCACTGGTTATTTTACTGCTTAGGTAGCAGAAGTTTCATCTACACACATAAAAAAAGTATTGCATCATCCCGGTTCAAAGAACTCTTGAAGACAGACGCTGACTGTTGACATTGTATCACAGACACAGTCCCTTTGACTGTTCAGAGATATCACTAAACCCACCCACAGATGTAAAGTATCATCCATGAGTTGTCCGTATTAGACGGAGGGGGTCCGACAGCCGATCAGTTCCAGTCATTCCACCACGAAGGAGGTACACGGCTCCTGTTGTCCATGTCCATGTCCATGTAAACCATGTCTAGACGGTCAATACCGTGGTTCGATCGCGTCCGAATTGTTACTTTGTGCCAGGAAGGGCTCTCAAGAAGGAAAGTGTCCAGGCGTCTCGGTGTGAACCAAAGCGATGTTGTTTGGACATGGAGGAGATACAGAGACAGGAAATATCGATGACTCGCCTCGCTCAGGCCGCCCAAGGGCTACTACTGCAATGGATGACTGCTACCTACGGATTATAGCTCGGAGGAACCCTGACATCACCGCCACCATGTTGAATCATGCTTTTCGTGCAATCACAGGAAGTCGTTTTACGACTCATACTGTGAGCATTAGGCTGCATGATGCGCAACTTCACTCCCGACGTCCATCTTTGCAACCACGACACCATGCAGCACGGTACAGATGGGCTCAACAACAAGCCGAATAGACCGCTTACGATTGGCATCACGTTCTCTTCACTGATGAGTGTCGCATATGCCTTCAACCATACAATCGTCGGAGACGTGTTTGGAGGCAACCCGGTAAGGTTGAACGCCTTAGACATACGGTCCAGCGCGTGTAGTAAGGTAGTGGTTCCCTTCCGTATTGGTTTAGCGTTATGTGATGCCGACGTACGCCGCTGATGGTCATGGAAGGTGCCGTAACGGTTGTACGATACGTGAATGCCATCTGCCGACCGATAGTGCAACGATATCGGCAGCATATTGGCGAGGCATTGTTTTCATCGACGACAATTGGCGGCCCCATCGTGTACATCTTGTTAATGACTTTCTTCAGGATAACGACATCGTTGGACTAGAGTGGCCAGCATGTTCCCCAGACATGAACCCTATCGAACACGCCTGGGATGGACTGAAAAGGGCTGTTTATGGACTACGTGACCCACCAATCACTCTGAGCGGCCGGCCGCGGTGTCCAAGCGGTTCTAGGCGCTTCAGTCTGGAACCGCGCGACTGCTACGGTCGCAGGTTCGAATACTGCCTCGGGCATGGATGTGTTTGGTGTTCTTAGGTTAGTTAGGTTTAAGTAGTTCTAAGTTCTAGGGGACTGATGACCTCTGATGTTAAGTCCCATAGTGCTCAGAGCCATTTGAACCATCACTCTGAGGGATCTGCGCCGAATCGCCATGGAGGAGTGGGACAATCTGGACTAACAGTGCCTTGCTGAACTTGTGGATAGTATGCCATGACGGATAAAGGCATGCATCAAAGCAAGAGGACGTGCTACTGGATATTAGAAGTACCGATGTGTACAACAAAAAAAAGCAACACTAATTAAAACACAAATAACTAATAAAAGAAAATTCAAAATAAATATATATAAATCATAAAGTATCAATACTATTTGTAGAAAAAATCTACATAAATGAATTCTAAATTCAACACATTAATCTGTCAAAATAGTAATCTAATTAATATTAATCAATATAATAAAAAATATTTCAATCATATGGTCTCACTGTATGGTGATAAAACATGCAATGCGTGATTTTCATGAGCAATAAAAAGGGCGAAAATAATGTTTATGTTGATCTTTATTCCAATTCTCTGTACCGGTTCCGGAACTCTCGGAACCGATGTGATGCAAAACCTTTTTTGATGTGTGTACTTCGTGACCATCAATCCTAATGTTAAGTTTCTCCCTGTTCTTATTTCTTCTACTTCTCATTACCTTCGTATTTCTTCGATTTACTCTCAATCCATACTCTATACTGATTAGACCATTCCGTACAGCAGATCATGTAATTCTTCTTCACTTTCACTCAAGATAGCAATGTCTTCAGCGAATCGTGTCAGTGATATCCTTTCACCTTGAATTTTAATTCCACTCCTGAACCTTTCTTTTATTTCCATCACTGCTTCCTCGATGTACAGATTGAACAGTAGGGGGTAAGGCTACATCCTTGACTTACACCTTTTTTAATACGAGCACTTCGTTCTTGGTCGTCCACTCTTATTATTTATTTCCTTTTGGTTGTTGTACAGATTGTATATGACCCGTATCTCCCTATAGCTTAGCCCTACTATTTTGAGAATTTCGAACATCTTGCCCCATTTTACGTTTTCGAATGCTTTTTCCAGATCGATAAATCCTATGAACGTGTCTTGACTTTGTCTTGCTTCCATGATCAACTGCACCGTGAGAATTGCCTCTCTCGTGCCTTTACCTTTCCTAAAGCCAAAATGCTCGTCATCTAGCGCATCCTCAGTTTTCTTTTCCATTCTTCTGTAATTTATTCTTATAAGCAACTTGGATGCATGAGCTGTTAAGCTGATTGTGCGATAATTCTCGCACTTGTCAGCTCTTGCCGTCCGTAATAGTGTGGATAATCCTTTTCCGAAAGTCAGATGGTACGTCGCCGGACTCATACATTCTACACACCAACGTGAATAATCGTTTTGTTGCCACTTCCCCCCAATGATTTTAGTAATTCTGATGGCATGTTATCTATCCCTTCTGCCTGATTCGATCTTAAGTCCTCCAAAGCTCTATTATATCCTGATTCTAATACTAGATCCCCTACCTCTTCTAAATCGGTTCCTATTTCTTCTTCTATCACATCAGACAAATCTTCTCCCTCATAGAGGCTTTCAGTGTATTCTTTCCATCTATCCGCTCTCTCCTCTGCGTTTAACAGTGGAATTCCCGTTGCACTATTAATGTTATCACACTTGCTTTTAATGTCACTGAAGGTTGTTCTAACTTTCCTGTAAGCTAGGTGTGTCCTTCCAACAATCATTTCGATATCTTCACATTTTTTCTGCAGCCATTTCGTCTTAGCTTCCATGCACTTCATATTTATTTCTTTTGTCAGCGACTTGTGTTTCGGTATTACTTAGTTTCCCGGAAAATTTTTGTAATTCCTCCTTTCACCGATCAATTGAAATATTTTTTCTGTTACCCATGGTTTCTTCACAGTTACCTTCTTTTTACCTATGTTTTTCTTTCCAACTTCTGTGATTGTCCTTTTTAGGGATGTCCATTCCTCTTCAACTACACTGCCTACTGAGCTATTCCTTATTGCTCTATCTATAGCCTTAGAGAACTTCAACCGTATCTCATCATTGCGTAGTACTTCCGTATCCCACTTCTTTGTGTATTGATTCTTCCTGACTAATGTCTTAAACTTCAGCCTACTCTTCACCAATCCTGTATTGTGATTTGGTTATATATCTGCTCCTGGGTACACCTTACAATCCAGTATCTGATTTCGAAATGTCTTTCTGACCATGGTGTAATCTAACTGAAATCTTTCCGTATCACCCGTCCATTTCCTAGTATACCTCCTCCTCTTGTGATTCTTGAACAGAGTATTCGCTATTTCTAGCGGAAACTTGTTACAGAACTCAATTAGTCTTTCTGCTCTTTCATTCCTTGTCCCAAGCTCATATTCCCCTGTAACCTTTTCTTCTACGCTTTCCACTACATCTGCATTCCAGTCCCCCATGACTATTAGTTTTTCATCCCCCTTTATATACTGTATTACCCGTTCAGTATCGTAACACTTTCTATATCTCTTCATCTCCTGCTTGCGACGTCGGCATGTATAGCTGAACTATCGTTGTCGGTGTTGGTTTGCTGCCGATTCTGATAGAAACAACCCTGTCACTGAACTGTTCACAGTAACACACTCTATGCCTTACCTTGCTATTCATAACGAATCCTACTCCCATTATACCATTTTCTGCATATTGTCCTGTGCTCATCTGACCAGAAATCCTTGTCTTCTTTCCACTTCACTCCACTGACCCCTAATATATCTAGACTGAGCCTTTGCATTTCCCTTTTCAGATTTTCTAGTTTCCCTACCACATTGAAGCTTCTCAGATTCCACGCCCCGACTCGTAGAACGTTATCCTTTCGTTGATTACTCAGCCTTTTTCTCATGGCAATCCCGCCTTGGCAGTCCCCTCCCGGAGATCCGAATGGGGACTATTCCGGAATCTTTTGCGAATGGAAAGATCACCATGACACTTCTCCATTTACAGGCTACATTCTCATGCCATTGATCATTGATCATTATTCGGCCTTTAGGGGCAGTTTCCCACTCCTAGGAGAAGAGAGTGCCCTAAACCTTTGTCCGCTCCTCCGCCCTCTTTGACAAGGCCATTGGCAGAATGAGAGTGATTTCTTATGCTGGAAGTCTTCGGCCACCAATGCTAATTATTAGTCAAAATTTAAGTAGCGGTGGGATTCGAACCCGGGACCGCGGACGTTCTGATGATGAATCAAATGCGCTACCCCATTTTTTTTCTAACAAAAGAAATAAAACAAAATCATAGCCATCGCTACGGGGCACCGCCACTTGTGTCCCTGCCAAACAAAATTGAACTCTTACCTCTTCAGGCGTTGCCTTCCTAACTATACGTAACCACCCCCCCTCCCCCCAATCGAAAATGTGTAGAAACTACACTATACGGGACTAACGTGTGTGCATCGACCCACAAAAACACGATGAAAGGAATGGGGGAAGGGTATTTCTAGTAGGGTGCGGATGGTATTTGTTTTAATTTGTTTTATTGTTTTTTTATTTTTTTGTTTTCCATTTTGTAATTTTTTGTTAAATGTAAGTATCAGTATGCGAACAGTCATAGTTAATCAAACCTGGAAAACTAAAACAGAATGAAGACACTATCGAAGATAGTAAACATAAATAACATGAAAATAAAGCCACCACTTCGTAGTTAGGCTTCCCAGCGACTGCGCCCACTGATAAAGATTGTTCAATATATGATCGTTTGCAGCTCGTTCTGACCTCATCTACCACTGCCTGGAACATTCCAGCTACAAGGCGTGCTGTGAAAGGCACTCCAGAGGTAGTTTGCGAAGCATTGTCGATATCTGGTAGCCCGGAAATAGCATGATGTCTTTCTTGCAAATAGAGCCAGAAATCAAGTAAATTCTTGTGTCCGTCACGACAGAGGTAATGGACCCATGTCCATGCATCCAGGTGACAGAGTTGGTTCGAGTCGTGGGGTAAAATGTCTCATCCGGAAACAATAACGTGCGTGCAGATATATGCTCCGGCCTAACTCTCAAGATATAAGCCAGCATCTGCCGCTCAAGGTGCCAAACCGGTTCCGCCTCTCCATAGTTGAGGCGGTGCTCGTCAGAATCTACTGTATTACAACCCACACAATTGGGAGATTCTGCCATGTGGATATTGTAGAGACGTTCTTGCGTCACCAGTTTCCCATTAACGACTACGTACCATCGGGAAACAACATCGGAATCAAGCATGGCATCGTGTACAGTCTTCCACACCACGCGCCAAAGTACGTCAGGATATTTTAGTTCGACCACATTTAGGGGGCGGCGTTGCAGCATGTCGTGATATAGGCGTCGAATTGTGGCTATTCGCGGTGTCGTGAGCGCTACACTGCAATAACTTTGTTCTAAATAGAAACGTCCTATATAAAAGAGGGGCGCTGGGATGTCCTGTAATGGCACGGGCGCTCTTAGTGAAGAAGGTCGCAGCGCCGTCAGACGCAGACTCGTGAGGCTCGTTGGACAACGGTGCAGCAGACATAAATGTGAGCTGATATAGAGGGCAATGGCCCTATCATGGACGTTAACTAGGCCGAGACCACCTTTTTCCTTGGGGAGGGTAAGAGATACGTATCTGATCTTCGGTAACATACCAGTGGTAACGAAGTATCCCAGCGCTGCCATAATGCTACGAGCCAAGGGTTTCGGAATGGGTAGCGTTTGGGCGACATGCGGTATGCGGGACGCAAGGTATACATTGGCATAATACTCCCGCTGAACGATGTTGAGGGATCGCTAGCGCTGATTTGCAATTCCGGCCCTAATTTGGTGAAGAAGGCGTCGATAATTGAGCGTCGTCGCGCGTCGCATGTCGTTCGTGAAATCTAAGCCCAAGCAGCGTACAGTATCACTGAAGCGTAAGGGGGCAATGTGATCCTGCGGTAGCCCAATCCCGATGCTCAAGGCGACGGACTTGTCAAAGTTGATTTGGCTACCAGAAGCTGTACCGTAGGTTGCAATCCAGTCCAAAGCCGCAGCCATGTCGTCAGCTCCACGTATGACGATCATCAAATCATCCGCATAGGCCGTGCAGCGGTAGAGGGAGCCGCCGAACTGTATCCCAGTGAGCCTGTCTCGGAGACCACACAACAAAGGTTCTAAGGCCAATGCAAATAACAATGTTGATAATGGACATCCCTGTCGTACTGATCGGCGGATCGGCATGGGTGCCGTCAGTCTTCCATTAACAAGAACTCGAGAAGTAGCACCATGCAGAAGGCGTGTCAACACTGTGATAAAGGGGTCGGCCGTAGAACGGCCGTGAGGAAAGTGTGGCCCACACGGTCAAAAGCCTGGCTGAAGTCGATAGACGCCAGGGCTGCCGGCAGACGTCTCACCCGTGCAAGGGAGATGAGATCTCTGTAACGACATAACGCAGTTCTGATGTTGTTGGGTCCCCCCAAGGACGTCTGATCGTTGGACAGGACGTGCAGTAGTGTGCCGCGAATACGTTCTGATAGCAGCCTCGAAAAGATCTTGAAGTCGCTGTTCAATAACGTTAAGGGACGATAATCGCGGACATGATTCGGTCCCTTCGGCTTATGAATGGGGACAATCAGATCTTCCAAGAACGGTGCAGGCAATGTTATACCCGGGGACATCAATTCCTGACAAATTTCAATCAAACACGGTACCAACAGTTGTTTAACGGCTCGATAGATCTCTAATGGTAATCCGTGGATTCCTGGTGATTTATGGGAAGCACCTTTACCAATGGCGTCGATCACGTCCTCTTCTGTCACGTCTCCCAGTAAAGTCGGTACCATTTCTGGTAGAACTGTACCGTGGACATGTGCTGAAACGGTCTACCGTCACCATATCATGGAGCACTGCTGAATAAAGTTGAGCGTGATGTCCATAGAAGGCTTCTGCTATATCTGCTTGTTCTACCACGTGTCGACCGTCGTCCGTTATCATGTCGGTTACCAGTGCCCTACGGCGCCTCTTGCGTTCTAGGAGCACGTGGTGCATAGATGGCCTTTCTGGGAGTATCATGTCTGGAGCACGCGACCGTATAACAGCGCCCTGTGAATGACGGCGTGCTAAGGAGACGAGCTGCGCTTTCGCGCGATTGACTATGATCTGCCTGTCAGGTGAGGGCTCCATAGCAAGACATACCCGTAGGACGGTGTAATAAAAGTTTTCCGTGCTCCTCCTCCATGCCGCTGCTTCCCGCCCGTAAGCCATGAAGGTGCGCCTAAGAGCAGGCTTCGAACATTCAATCCACCAACTGAGGGTCGATCGGTAACGACCACGACGCTGTAACGACGCGTTCCACGACTCTTCGATAGCACCTTTACATGTCGGCTCGTCCAGGTGGGTGACGTTCAGTTTCCAGGGGGGCCTACTGCGCCACACACGTGCAGGTTGGAGGGCAATGGTGCAAATATAGGCTGTGTGGTCATTGAATGCAGTTGGCCAGAGCTCTGCTTCTCTCGTCGCCATAGAAAAGGTGCTTGTGACATAAATCCTGTCTAACCTACTTGATGAATGACTTGTATAATGGGTGTAACCAGGAGCTGGGCAATGGATGTGGCGCTACGTGTCGGTCAGGTGGAGATCACGCACTAGCATTTCCAATTCCGCACACGGGACGTGATGTGGCTGCTGGTCAGACGGAGATAATGTACAGTTAAAATCTCCTCCGATCACCATATCGTCTATGGGGCCTATGAATAGAGGCGTAATATCTTCCGAAAAAAAACGGGCCCGATCTCTCCGTCTCCCTGATCCTGAAGGGGCATATACATTGATGAGTCGTACACCGTGGACAGTTACTGCTATGGCTCTTGCACTCGGTAAGTACAGTACGTCCGTAGCCGCCAAGCCGTCCCGTAGCAGGACAGCCACACCACAGTCGGTAGAAGAGGCGTGGAAGATGTGGGCGGTATATCCGTAGAAGTCAGGGAAACTAGCGACACATACTTCCTGCAAGAGGGCCACGTCGATGTCCGCCGCATCGAGCGTGCGTTGTAGCATTGTCAGTTTGTGAGGTGCCCTTATCGCGTTGATATTGATTGTGGCAAGGCAAAAGGTGTGCTGCCTATCCTCTTCACCTAGGGTAGGCGCCATGGCAATCGAGGGGAACCGCAAGAGATGCCAGACCCACCGAACCCGTGACAAATTATGAGTCTTTCACGCTAGAAGTGGCATCCCCAATGCCACCCCCTCCCCTGTCACCCGTGCCCTCTCCAGTAAGTTCCTCAACATCTTCCGACCACTGTGGGTGCAACACGATGCTGTGTAGCTGATCGGCACCAAAATTTCTCTCACGAACGTCGTCTTTGGTAAAGGTAGACGGAGCGGCATCTATCGACGCGACCTGCTGCATCTGTGGTGCAGGAAGTAACTGGGCACTCGTAGTTTGGGCAAGTGAACCGTCTGCACCACTTAGATCCTCAACAGGCGCAGGATCCATGCCATCTGACGAGATGTCACCTTCTTGACCGGCCGTGTGTAGGAGGCAATCGTCAGAACGGGTCCGCCGACGTCGCTTGCGTCGTCGAGGCAAACGTTGCTTTCGAACGTGGACATCCGTATCCGAATGCGGGAGACAATCCAGCGTCGTATCACCTTCCGCTAGGAAAGCCGCGGTCGGGACAATGTTCGCGTCCACGACCATCTCGTTCTGGTTGTTATGTTGCGTCTGGATTCCGTGGGACTGTTGCTGCTGCTGTTGCTGCGGAGGGAACGACATATGGGTTGGCATCTGGGGTCCTTCCTCTTTCTCCCTTGGTCCTTCTGACGTCGATGGATGTGCCCGATCGCCCGTGTCGTCCTCACCTATGGTGCGCATCGTCGTCTGAGCATACGTGAGGGGCAGGATTGTCGTCCCCGTCGGGGAAACGGAGTCTCCCACTGGTGTCTGCGTAATTCTACGTTGTAAGCAGCTCGTTCGAACATGGCCTTCCTGCCCACATCCGGAACAGGTACGCGGTTGACCGTCGTACATTATGATTGCACGACAGCCACCGATGTTCAAATAGGACGGCACATATTTCTTGAGCTCAAGTTTAATTTGGCGCACACCATTGTAGACCTTATACGTCGAGAAAGTTTGCCACTTTTCTGCAAGGTGACTGGTAACATTCCATATGGTCGGAAGGCGTCCTTGAGAACTTCCTCTGGGACCTCGAAGGGGAGCTCAAAAACCCGTACAGTCCTTAGGCCCATGCCTGCATGATCCACCGTCACTGCACCGATATGCCCGTCAGAGTGTTTGAATCTCAGTGAGTTCGAGTATCTAGACACCACTGTCGCGCAGACCTCTGCACTGGTCATTTTAACATAAATCACGCTCGCCGTTATAGAAAAATGTATTACGACGACAGTCGCCGCATATAAACGAAGATCGTCGCGTATGAACTGTTCTATTTCATAGGCTCGAGGACGCGCATGATCTGGTTGGAAAGTAATTTTGATCGTATCGTGGCGCCATGTGTGTGCCATAGTCGCACTGAACTTGGAACAAATACAACTCGCGCCGCGAGAAGGTAAACACAAGCAAGCGCTCACGGTCGCGCACGGCGGGGCGCAGCGGACGTCCTCGCCCCACCGCAGCCGAAAGCAGACTGACCCCATAGACCACGGGTGCATTCCGCATATGTTGACAAAACTGTAGGAGCTAAAGGACTGCGAGTGGGCGACTCCTTCAGAATATTCACTGCTGATGGGGAAACAATATTGTGGTGAGATCTGAATTGACATTGCATGGATGCTTGTCCTTTCGTTAACATTATTCGTATTTTCAGTCTGTCATCTTATATTTCCCTTGTGGTTTCAACAGAGTCTTCATACTTTTTCTTTTCATTGGCAAAGGACTTAAAAACAATATTTTCATGCCGGGGGATTTATAAGTGACAGTATTATGTCCCTTAATATAAGGCGTCCTGTTCGAAACCCAACACCATATTCTGCACAACATTCTCTTACCTAGAAAGGAAATTCCAAAAGTGTACAGAGGCCACGAAACATCGTCGCTTCTGCCTTAAGACTGGAGAAACAGCAAAGGCCACTGCAGTATTTTCTCAATGGAAAGTCGCGACAGGTTTGAGGTAGCAATTCCCTACAGGGCTGCGGGCACCGAGCCGTGCCGCTCCGCCACGACAATAGTGGCGCATAAATCTCGTGCCTTGGGGCGCCCCACCCCGACAACCAATGAGACGGCGCCATTTCTCACCAGAGGGCCTCGTGAGTCGCGCCAGGTAGCCGACGTGAGTAAAAGCCCTGCAGCGCCAAGAAGAACCTACAGTACTCAGAATTATTATTAAGCCTCATGACTTTTGGAAGAATATATACATACGAGCCAAAACGTTATGACCGCCGTCCACCGCGAGACTGAATGTCGCCTGCAGGTGTTGCGAACTCGTGAGGAAGCGACGAAACAGCACAGTGAAGACGAATGAGCAGTCACTGTAGCGGCGACACTGGACGCAAATGGGTAAATCGACTGACATAAACCAGTATGAACCTCATCACTTTTATCTCTGTTAAGTTTTTACAGCATTCAATAGGCTTTAATTTGTTTCCCAGGTACATTATGCACTATTTCACTCAGAAATCCACTGCATAAAATGAATGGTTGCATTATTTGCAAAATCTATTTAGAGGTGATATGGAAATTGCCAATACCGTAGTCACTAACGAGCATGTTGATCTTGTCTCAATGTAAGAACTAAACGTCGTGTTAATAACATCTGAAAACAGAAAATCCGCAGTGGAAGACAACCTCAAAGCAGATTTATTTACACTGAAGCAACAAATGTCATAGGATACCTCCTGATTTCGTGTTGAACCTCCTGCTGTCCGATGTCGTGCAGTAACTATGTGGCACTGATACAACAAATTGGAAGTCGCCTGCAGAATTATTGAGCCATGCTATACCTATAGCCGTCCATAATTGCGAAAGGGTTGCTGGTGTAGGATTTTGCGCATGAATTGACCTCTCCATTACGTTCCATAAATGTTCGATGGAATTCATATCAGGAAATCTGGTGGCCAAATCAATCACTCGAATTGTCCAAACTGTTCTTCAGTCAAGTTCAGTTGTGGACCGGCGACATGGTACATCATTGTTTGGGATCGTAACGTCCATGAATGGCTGTAAAAGGTCTCTAAGTAGCTCAACGCAAACAATTCCAATCACTCGAATTGTCCAAACTGTTCTTCAGTCACGTTCAGTTGTGGACCGGCGACATGGTACATCATTGTTTGGGATCGTAACGTCCATGAATGGCTGTAAAAGGTCTCTAAGTAGCTCAGCGCAACCATTTCCAGTCAGTGATGGGTTCAGTTGGAACAGAGCACAAGCCAATGTAAACACAGCCAGCACCATTATGGAGCCACCCTAGCTTAGTGAGGTCTGCGCCACATAGAATCCTACCATCAATCTTATCAACTGAAATAGGGACTCATCTGACAATCGCACGGTTATACAATCGTCTAGGTTCCAACCGATGTGACTATGAACCAAGGGAAAACGCTACAGGCGATTCGTGCTGTTAACAAAGACTCTTGCGTCTACGGTCTGCTGCCATAGCCCAATAACGCCGAACTGTGCAGTATTTTTCTAACGGATACGCTCGTCGTAAGTCCCACATTGATTTCTGCGGTTATTTCAAGCGGTGTTTCTTGTCTGTTAGCACTGACAGCTCTACGCAAACGTTGCTGGTGTCGGTTGGTAAATGAAAGCCGTAGGCCACTACGTTGCCCGTTGTGAGAGGTAATGTCTGAGGTGTGATATTCTCGGGATCTTCTTGACACTGTGGATAACTGAATATTGAATTCCCCAACGATTCCCAAAATGGAATGTCCAATGTGTCTCTCTCCAAGTACCATTCTGCTTTCAAAGTCTGTTAATTCCCGTCGTGGGACAATAATCACGTCGGAAACCTTTTCACATGAATCACCTGAGTACAAATGACAGCACCTCCAATGCACTGCCCTTTCGTACCTTGTGCACGCGATGCTGCCGCCCTTTGTATATGTGAACAGCGCTATCGCATTACTTTGGTCATCTCAGTGTAAATACAGGGTGTTTCAAAAATGACCGGTATATTTGAAACGGCAATAAAAACTAAACGAGCAGCGATAGAAATACACCGTTTGTTGCAATATGCTTGTACATTTTCAGGCGGACAAACTTTCGAAATTACAGTAGTTACAATTTTCAACAACAGATGGCGCTGCAAGTGATGTGAAAGATACAGAAGACAACACAGTCTGTGGGTGCGCCATTCTGTACGTCGTCTTTCTGCTGTAAGCGTGTGCTGTTCACAACGTGCAAGTGTGCTGTAGACAACATGGTTTATTCCTTAGAACAGAGGATTTTTCTGGTGTTGGAATTCCACCGCCTAGAACACAGTGTTGTTGCAACAAGACGAAGTTTTCAACGGAGGTTTAATGTAACCAAAGGACCGAAAAGCGATACAATAAAGGATCTGTTTGAAAAATTTCAACGGACTGGGAACGTGACGGATGAACGTGCTGGAAAGGTAGGGCGACTGCGTACGGCAACCACAGAGGGCAATGCGCAGCTAGTGCAGCAGGTGATCCAACAGCGGCCTCGGGTTTCCGTTCGCCGTGTTGCAGCTGCGGTCCAAATGACGCCAACGTCCACGTATCGTCTCATGCGCCAGAGTTTACACCTCTATCCATACAAAATTCAAACGCGGCAACCCCTCAGCGCCGCTACCATTGCTGCACGAGAGACATTCGCTAACGATATAGTGCACAGGATTTATGACGGCGATATGCATGGGGGCAGCATTTGGTTTACTGACGAAGCTTATTTTTACCTGGACGGCTTCGTCAATATATGGGGAACCGAGAAGCCCCATGTTGCAGTCCCATCGTCCCTGCATCCTCAAAAAGTACTGGTCTGGGCTGCCATTTCTTCCAAAGGAATCATTGGCCCATTTTTCAGATCCGAAACGATTACTGCATCACGCTATCTGGACATTCTTCGTGAATTTGTGGCGGTAAAAACTGCCTTAGACGACACTGCGAACACCTCGTGGTTTATGCAAGATGGTGCCCGGCCACATCGCACGGCCGACGTCTTTAATTTCCTGAATGAATATTTCGATGATCGTGTGATTGCTTTGGGCTATCCGAAACATACAGGAGGCGGCGTGGATTGGCCTCCCTATTCGCCAGACATGAACCCCTGTGACTTCTTTCTGTGGAGACACTTGAAAGACCAGGTGTACCGCCAGAATCCAGAAACAATTGAACAGCTGAAGCAGTACATCTCATCTGCATGTGAAGCCATTCCGCCAGACACGTTGTCAAAGGTTTCGGGTAATTTCATTCAGAGACTACGCCATATTATTGCTACGCATGGTGGATATGTGGAAAATATTGTACTATAGAGTTTCCCAGACCGCAGCGCCATCTGTTGTTGAAAATTGTAACTACTGTAATTTCGAAAGTTTGTCTGCCTGAAAATGTACTGTTGTCCCAAGCATATTGCAACAAACGGTGTATTTCTATCGCTGCTCGTTTAGTTTTTATTGCCGTTTCAAATATACCGGTCATTTTTGAAACACCCTGTATGTTCCGATTTATTACTCATAAAACTTGTAAATACTTGTTGGAAATACAACATACCAGGAAATTGGCAGACAGCCGTTGTTATTCCATTATTTAAAAACGAAGAGCGCAGAAAATGTGACAATTGGTGTGGTATTAATCATCTGATTTACTGTCAGACTGAAGATGCTTTCGGAAATGTTTCTTACTGAAGGACAGAATGGAATTCAGGCTGAAAGATCTTGCTTAGATAGAGTTTTTCCAGTCTACCAAATTACTGAAAAACACAGAGAATACAATCATCCCACTTACGTACATTCACTGGCCATAAGAAAGCTTTTTATAGAGTTAACAGAATGACACTAGGGAAATTTTAGAAAAGAATGGTATACCTAAGCATCTAACAAGCGTAATTCAAAATATATAATACACTACAAAATCAAAGTACAAATGGGAAATTCGTCTGCGAGAGCTTCTCTTAAGGAGTGAGACAAGCGTGTCCTTTATCATCCACATAATTTAATACATACGTAGAAGAGGGCATAAAGACCTGGCAGAATAACTTAGCGCATCAATATAAGCCTAACAATAAAGTTAATAATACATTCCTGTTTGCAGATGATCGAATAATCTTAGCGGACTCAGAATATAAGTTACACAGAGCGATTAGGTCCTTGCATAAGGTAGAAAATGATTATAATATGACAGTGTCTAAAAGTGGAATTAAATAATGGCAATCCATGGTAAGGAGCGTTGAAGAGTAAAAACAATAACTGATGATAAACCGCTAGAACAAATAAATACTTTCAAACACTTGGAATTTGAGCTCTCATATCAAACGCAATGACCAAGAACATAAATTGCTAAATTCCAACAGTTGGTTGGTACTTAAAATCGCACTCTCCTCAGAAAAGCTAGGAAAGGGACGGTACTAAAATTTTAAAATATGATAGAAGTAAGTTATAACTTATGAGTCAGAGACTTGGACTCTAATCGCCAGTCATAAGAGGAAGATTGAGGTAGCAGAGATGAGACTCATAAGACCTCTGGCTGCTTACAAACTCATAGACCGGATAAAAGATAGTGAAATAAGGAATGGACTGGGTGTCAAAAGCATACTTCAGGAAAAAGACGAGTAGAGAAAAAAATTGCATGAGCTTATGCAAAGGATGCCAAAGGAACAAATAGGTGAATTGATACGCAAATATATACCTCCAGGGAAAAGGAATGTTGAGGGTCCTATGAAGCGATAAGAAGATCAGCTGCGTTCTACTTGAAATTAGATTAGGCAAGAATATCTAAACCAAAACTGGGTATGATTACGATAACCGCGTATGAAAGCGTGCAGAACATTATGGCCCAGTGCCGGTTGACGAGCGTCACTGAAATAGCGAAGATGACCGGCTGATGGCGTGCTATTGTCATGAGTGTCTATGGGAAGTGGTTGAGGGGTTGTGAAACTGCGTGAAGGCGACAAGGTTTTGGTTGGTTGGTTGGTTTGGGGAAGGAGACCAGACAGCGTGGTCATCGGTCTCATCGGATGAGGGAAGGATTGGGAAGGAAGTCGGCCGTGCCCTTTCAGAGGAACCATCCCGGCATTTGCCTGGAGCGATTTAGGGAAATCACGGAAAACCTAAATCAGGATGGCCGGACGCGGGATTGAACCGTCGTCCTCCCGAATGCGAGTGCAGTGTCTAACCACTGCGCCACTCCGCTCGGTAAAGGTTTTGGACGTCCACGCCTCATTACTAAACGTGGATTTCTGTGGCTTGCCCGCTCTGTGTAGCAGGACAGGCTGTGGCCCGTGGTTTATCCGGTGATAGAGTACAGTCCTGCTGCAGGCGCAAGTATATCGTAGCTCAGCATTTAGTACAAATTGCTGAACATGGCGCTCCGCCGCAGACGAGGCTTTAGTGTTACTATGTTGACCCAATGACATCGCAAACTAAGATTGCCGTGGGCCTGGTCTGGGTTAATCGAGACTGGACTTTGGATCCGTGGAAACGTGTCGGTAGGTTTTATGGGTCACGAATTACGGTCACGTGTTACGGTATGTGCGACATTCACCGTGGCGTCAGCGGGACCCGTGGCTGCAATTTGCCGTGTCAGCAGCGGACTGTGCGAGCGTTATTGCAACTATGTACGGAAAAGCTATTTTCCAGCCGTATAAATATCAGTGTCGCTAGTCCACAATCGTGCAACTGCAGTTTGAGTAGCATGACAGTGAATTGACGTCGATGTGTTGGCCACCTGATCTGAATCCCGTGAAACACATCTGCGACCCTCGCCAGCTCCGCGTATACAGACCATCGGTATGTAATTTACAGGAATTGCCTGTCATGCACATGAACATATGGTGTTACATACCTTCGGAAACCTTCCAAGAACTTGTCCAGTCCATACTGTGCATAATAGCTGCTGTTTTGCTCGTTCCAGAAGTGGACCAACTTCAGGCGATCACAATATTTTGGCTCATCCGTGTAAATCTACCTTGACGTGTCCAATTCTAATGAAGTAATGAAAATGCTGCTTTTGTATGCCAGTTGCAAGTTGCAGAACAGTTCATTTTAAAATTTTGAGTCAGATTAAAACAATGCGTGGGTCGGGAACTCAGGCACGCGTTCTTTGCGTTTCGCTGGTAAATACTCTCCGACTGAGAAATCTAGGTCCAACTTACAGCCCGCCCTCACAGTTCTGTTTCCGCCAGTACTTGTTTCATACTTTCAAATTCCTGCTTACCTAGAGAGTACTCGTGCAAGAAAGGATATTGCGGAAAAAGTCTGAGAGGTTTGGACGATAGTAGAGAGGTACTGGCGAAAGTAAAGATGCCGATGCTAATCGTGAGATCCGCCTGGGTATCTCAGTCCCATTACTTTTAGCGAAAGATATTCGTAAACCGAGCTCTATACTAACAAAAGTTACACACACACACACACACCAGTCTGCAGTGTCGTAATGTGGACCACCTAACGTTTCAGTAGAGGTTACATTCATATCTTTATAAGATTAAAAAAATATTTTAGTTTAAAGTACTTGTCGACTACAAATATTGTAATTTTAAGTGCTTGTCGACTATTGGTAACCATTTATCAAGTAAAATTCTGCACATAAAAGTTAATTCTACCTGTTAATGTACGAAGACTCAGTAATGCGGAGGGTATTTGTGACAGGAATAGATGAAAAAATTACCAAAAATTGCCTTCGGAAAACCACCTTTAGTTGTGCCTTATAATTTTAGTTGCAAAATGGTTCCCTCGTTTCCCAAGAGTAGTATTCATTCAGTAGCCGCTAGAAAAGTGGGGTAAGTGAGTAACAAAGATGGTAACAAAAATCCTTTTCAAACGTCCAAATCTATAATGAATAAGGTGAGATCACCGGATGTAAAATAAGTCATCCCCAGGGAAATCATTACAGGCATTATTTAATACCGTGTATTTCGCCACTCGACATGATAGCCGCCTGGATTCTCTTAGGCAGGCACGTCACATCCAGATTAAGCCACTCTGTGAGGTCTTGATCACACAGTGCCACAAATTGTCAGGGTGCTGATGTCGGCGTTTTAACGGCTCCTTCAACATGTCCCACACATTTTCTGTGAGGCTCACGTCAGGTGATTTTGCATGCTAATCGCGATGTTGTAGGGTGGAAGAATGTTCAGAAAACCTGACACATTCCCTTCGAGCCCGATGAATTTTGCTGTTATCGTCTTTATGTGCCTGTCTGAGCAATGGACTCCTCCGAGGTGATCGACTCAAAAAGTTCATTGCACACTGTTTTCGTCGCAATGTTCTGTCGCTAATAGATGAACCTTCATTCACTGTCTGTAGAACTTGGGTATGGAAGCTATTTTGGTGTAGGAGCTGTGGAACGCGTCTTCGATCCCTCTCTAAATGGTTCAAATGGCTTTGAGCACTATGGGACTCAACTGCTGAGGTCATCAGTCCCCTACAACTTGTTGTTGTTGTTGTTGTGGTCTTCAGTCCTGAGACTGGTTTGATGCAGCTCTCCATGCTATCCTGTGCAAGCTTCTTCATCTCCCAGTACCTACTGCAGCCTACATCCTTCTGAAACTGCTTAGTGTATTCATCTCTTGGTCTCCCTCTACGATTTTTACCCTCCACGCTGCCCTCAAATTCTAAATTGGTGATTCCTTGATGTCTCAGAACATGTCCTACAAACCGATCCCTTCTTCTAGTCAAGTTGTGCCACAAGCTCCTCTTCTCCCCAATTCTATTCAATACCTCCTCATTAGTTATCTGATCTACCCATATAATCTTCAGCATTCTTCTGTAACACCACATTTTGAAAGCTTCTATTCTCTTCTTGTCTAAGCTATTTATCGTCCACGTTTCACTTCCATACATGGCTACACTCCATACAAAGTACGTTCAGAAACGACTTCCAGACATTTAAATCTATACTCGATGTTAACAAATTTTTCTTCTTCAGAAAGGATTTCCTTGCCATTGACAGTCTACATTTTATATTCTCTCTACTCCGACCATCATCAGTTATTTCGCTCCCCAAATAGCAAAACTCCTTTACTACTTTAAGTGTCTCATTTCCTAATCTAATTCCCTCAGCCTCACCCGACTTAATTCGACTATGTCCATTCCGTTCAACTGCTCTTCCAAGTCCTTTGCTGTCTCTGACAGAATTACAATGTCATCGGCGAACTTCAAAGTTTTTATTTCTTCTCCATGGATTTTAATACCTACTCCGAACTTTTCTTTTATTTCCTTTATTGCTTGCTCAATATACAGATTGAATAACATCGCCAACCACTGCTTCCCTTTCATACCCATCGACTCATACAACTGCCATCTGCTTTCTGTACAAATTGTAAATAGACTTTCACTCTCTGTATTTTACCCCTGCCACCTTCAGAATTGGAAAGAGAGTATTCCAATCAACATTGTCAAAAGCTTTATCTAAGTCTACAAATGCTAGAAATGAAGAATTTTTTCTAAGATAAGTCGTAGGACCAGTATTGCTTCACGTGTTCCAACAGTTCTACGGAATCAAAAACTGATCTTCCCCGAGGTCGGCTTCTATCAGTTTTTCCATTCGTCTGTATGGAATTCGCGTTAGTATTTTGCAGCTGTGACTTATTAAACTGATAGTTCGGTAATTTTCACATCTGTCAACACCTGCTTTCTTTGGGATTGGGATTATTATATTCTTCTTGAAGTCTTCACGCAGTATCATATCTCCCATTTACTCTTCATCTACATCCTCTTCCATTTCCATAATATTGTCTTCAAGTACATCGCCCTTGTATACACCCTCTATATACTCCTTCCACCTTTCTGCTTTCACTTCTTTGCTTAGAACTGGGTTTCCAATTAGCTCTTGATATTGATGCAAGTGATTCTCCTTTCTCCAAAGGTCTCTTTAATTTTCCTGTAGGCAGTATCTATCTTACCCCTAGTGAGATAAGCCTCTACACCCTTACAATTGTCCTCTAGCCATCCCTGTTTAAACCATTTTGCACTTCCTGTCGATGTAATTTTTGAGACGTTTGTATTCCTTTCTGCCTACTTCATTTGCTGCATTTTTATATTTTCTCCTTTCATCAATTAAATTCAATATTTCTTCTGTTACCCAAGGGTTACTACTAGCCCTCTTCTTTTTACCTATTTGATCCTCTGCTGCCTTCACTATTTCATTCCTCAAGGCTACCCATTCTTCTTCTGCTGTGTTTCTTTCCCCCATTCATGTCAATTGTTCCCCTATGCTCTCCCTGAAACACTGTACAACCTCTGGTTTAGTCAGTTTATCCATGTCCCATCTCCTTAAATTCCCACCTTTTTGCAGTTTCTTCAGTTTTAATCTACAGTTCATAACAAATATATTATGGTCAGAGTCCACATCTGCCGCTGAAAATGTCTTACAATTTAAGAGCTGGTTCCTAAATCTCTGTCTTACCGTTACATAATCTATCTGATACCTTTTAGTATCTCCAGGGTTCTTCCACGTATGCAACTGTCTTTCGTGATTCTTAAACCAAGTGTTAGCGAAAAAATGGCTCTGAGCACTATGGGACTTAACTTCTAAGGTCATCAGTCCCCTAGAACTTAGAACTACTTAAACCTAACTAACCTAAGGACACCACACACATCCATGCCCGAGGCAGGATTCGAACCTGCGACCGTAGCGGTCACGCGGTTCCAGACTGAAGCGCCTAGAACCGCACGGCCAAGTGTTAGCGATGATTAAGTTAAGCTCTGCGCAAAATTCTACCAGGCGGCTTCCTCTTTCTTTTCTTAGCCCCAATCCATATTCATCTACTATGTTTCCTTCTCTCCCTTTTCCTACTCTTGAATTCCAGTCTTCCATGACTATTAAATTTTCATCTCCCTTCACTACCTATCTCATCATACATTTCATCAATTTCTTCGTCATCTGCGGAGCTAGTTGACATATAAACTTGTACTACTGTTGTAGGCATGGTCTTCGTGTTTGTCTTGGCCACAATAATGCGTTACTATGCTGTTTGTAGTAGCTTACCTGCACTCCAATTTTTTTATACATTATTATACCCACTCCTGCATTACCCCTACTCGATTTTGTATTTATAACTCTGTATTCACCTGACCAAATGTCTTATCCTCCTGCCACCGAACTTCACTAATTACCACTATATCTAACTTTAATCTATCCATTTCCCTTTTTAAATTTTCTATCCTACCTGCTCGATTAAGGGATCTGACATTCCACGCTCCGATCCCTAGAACGCCAGTTTTCTTTCTCCTGATAACAACGTCCTCTTCAGTAGTCCCCACCCGGAGATCCGAATGGGGACTATTTTACCTCCGGAATATTTTACCCAAGAGGACGCCATCATCATTTAATCATACAGTAAAGCTGCATGCCCTCGGGGAAAATTACGGCTGTAGTTTCCCCTTGCTTTCAGCCTTTCGCACTACCAGAACAGCAAGGCCATTTTGGTTAGTGTTACAAGGCCAGATCAGTCAATCATTCAGACTGTTGCCCCGGCAACTACTGAAAAGGCTGCTGCCCCTGCTGCCCCTCTTCAGGAACCACACGTTTGTCTGGCCTCTCAACAGATACCCCTCCGTTGTGGTTGCACCTACGGTACGGCTATCTGTATCGTTGAAGCACGCATGCCTCACCAACGGCAAGGTCCATGGTTCATGGGGGGGGGGGGGGGGGGGCTATAACTTAGAACTACTTAAACCTAACTAACCTAAGGACATCACACACACATGCGTGCGTGTGTGTGTGTGTGTGTGTGTTTGTGTGTGTGTGTGTGTGTGTGTGTGTGTGTGTGTGTGTGCCAAATCTCTGGGAGCATGAGCTTCTACTACTACTACACTATAGCGTGTAGGTGTGGAAGGAACGAATATGTTGCAGTTCAATGTGGAATGGAAAGACAACGCTACACACTATCAAGTAACTCTACAATCAGCAATGTGCAAATTGCTTTATTAACCGAGTTTCGCTATGAGGAAAGTCAGTGATCAACTTGCGATATCATCCGCTGTTGCACTGAGAGAGTACCTTAAAAATTTCGTCAGTGAATCTTGTGTAGGTGTTTTCGATGAAAATACAAGGAAAGAATAGAGAAAGCAATCGCCCGTGAAAATTAAAGGTGCCAGATTCGAGTCCCAGTCCAGCACTACGTTTTAATGTGTCAAGGTGTTTGAAATACAAACACTAATTGTAGCGAGATACATCAGTTAACAAGGAAGTTGTGATTACTTTAAATTATTTTTGGTACATTAGTCTCATTTTCTCGATAGGTCAGGAACACGTCAAAATGGATAATAAAACATCAAAAGTCACATTCGGAACCGTGCCACACGAAATCAGTCATTACGACGCTTCCTTCACGGCAGCACATCAATAACATATCTCGCGTCCGTCGGCCGTCGTAATTTAATATATTATTATTGTTGTTATTATTATTTTGATTGTTGCCGACTTACGTGGTGGGCCTTAATAAAAATGATATTCCATTTAATTTTGATTCTACGGTTAAATGCTTTCCTGAAGTTCTCTTTTTTAACAATGTTAATCTCAAATTATTTGTTACGTTAATGAATGTTAGACCTGCTGCATCTTAAAACATGAGCATACAAGCTGAACAATGTAATAAACTTTTCATATTAATTTCCTCGGCTTGTCAGTTCACTTTAAAGCAAAAGATCTTTAGTTATTAATTGTAATTGCGGCCCACACACGCGCGAGAGTATTTTTCTTACCTCCGTTAACCATTGTATTGTAGTTGGAGTCCTGGCTCTGGCTGTCGGCTACGGTACTGAAAATAAGAATTTTAAAGCTACGTATTTCTGCAACTTCGTGCGGCTGTGGAGAAAAATTAATATTATGTTAACAGCGGGCGAGTATTTCGCTTCCGCTAATTTTCATAAGTTAATATCGCCACGTAATGGCGTCCTTGGCTGCATCGGCCGCTGCGATTGTTGAACTGTAAATTACTTGAATGCAGGTTAATTCAAGGAAGGCGGACATGAAATCGGGATCACCTCTTACAAATTAAAAGTGTACAATAATATACAATTAATATATTATCTGCTTAACTCATACAAATATGCTTACATTTGTCAGCACTCGAAAGATGTCCGTCTATACACACTCAAGACAAAAGAGGAAGTGAAGTCGACTAAAAAATTAACAAAAGAGCGTATCTTGTCGTCTCTTTAGATCATTTTGTCATAAAGTATTTCTTTGCAATCTAAACCTACACAGAGAAATTATTATTTTACGGCTACATGATATAAATATATTATTCAATTTTTTAATGTCTCTTCTTTATAAATACTGTTTTTTAAGTCTTTTCGTAATATAGCACTGGGGACGCTATACATATAAAGGAAGACATGAAGTTTACAAGGAGATGCAGCAAATGAGGGAAAATTATAGGAGATGGCTTACCATGGTAAAAGGATCGATAAAGGCGAGTACTGGTTTTGGCAGCGCAGTTAAAGTTTAGCGTATTTCAGCATTTAGTTTCCAAAACAGGTTAGAGGGACTACGTCTGCGCCCCCCTCCTTAAAGATATAACGTAAATATACAAATTAGTAGCATATAGATTAGCATATATCGAATACATTCATGAGAAAAAGTGTGCTCCCTGCCGCCGTTGGATCAGCAGCTGCAGCAGCAAGTCGTATACTCCTAACTCACTCATTTGTTACATAGTTTAATTCTTAATTTCTTTGCGTGTTTTTGGTACTTGCATTGTTTAATATATAAATTTCGGGCGTATTATAGTATTTGAGAGTTGTAGCATCGCGTTTTAGTACCTGAATAATGTAAAATCGCGTAGTCTCCTTCCGCCGCCGAGCAGTGTGTCAGCAGTGCGCAAGTAGCAGCATTACTGCATTTACTAGGCAATCTTGTATTTTAATAACCGTTTAAATTTTGTGTCGATTTGTTTGCGCTTTCTGTAGATTAGTTCAGACGTTCTTTGCACAACAGTTTTTAGCATGGATAGGGACTGCAACTGCTGTGTTCGGATGCAGGCTGAGTTGGCATCCCTTCGCTCCCAGCTTCAGGCAGTGTTGGCTTCGGTCACACAGCTTGAGGCTGTTGCCAATGGGCATCACAGTGGGGGTCCGGATGGGGGTTTGTCGGGGACGACCAGCTCGTCCCACGCATCCCCCGATCGGACTACGACTGTGGTTGCCCAGGATACTGCCCGCATTGAGGCTGATCCCTCACCTGTGGTAGAGTGGGAGGTCGTCTCAAGGTGTGGCAGGGGGCGAAAGACATTCCGGAGGGCTGAACAGAAGGCCTCTCCAGTTTGTCTGACGAACCAGTTTCAGGCTCTGTCTCAGGCTGATACTGATCTTCGGCCTGACATGGCTGCTTGTCCTGTTCCAGAGGTTGCCCCTCAGTCTGCAAGATCCGGGCAGTCGCAGAGGGTGGGCTTACTGGTAGTTGGGAGCTCCAACATCAGGCGCGTAATGGGGCCCCTTAGGGATATGGCAGCAAGAGAGGGGAAGAAAACCAATGTGCACTCCGTGTGCATACCGGGGGGAGTCATTCCAGATGTGGAAAGGGTCCTTCCGGATGCCATGAAGGGTACAGGGTGCACCCATCTGCAGGTGGTCGCTCATGTCGGCACCAATGATGTGTGTCGCTATGGATCGGAGGAAATCCTCTCTGGCTTCCGGCGGCTATCTGATTTGCTGAAGACTGCCAGTCTCGCTAGCGGGATGAAAGCAGAGCTCACCATCTGCAGCATCGTCGACAGGACTGACTGCGGACCTTTGGTACAGAGCCGAGTGGAGGGTCTGAATCAGAGGCTGAGACGGTTCTGCGACCGTGTGGGCTGCAGATTCCTCGACCTGCGCCATAGGGTGGTGGGGTTTCGGGTTTCGCTGGATAGGTCAGGAGTCCACTACGCGCAACAAGCAGCTACACGGGTAGCAGGGGTTGTGTGGCGTGGGCTGGGCGGTTTTTTAGGTTAGATGGCCTCGGGCAAGTACAGAAAGGGCAACAGCCTCAACGGGTGCGGGGCAAAGTCAGGACATGCGGGGACCAAGCAGCAATCAGTATTGTAATTGTAAACTGTCGAAGCTGCGTTGGTAAAGTACCGGAACTTCAAGCGCTGATAGAAAGCACCGAAGCTGAAATCGTTATAGGTACAGAAAGCTGGCTGAAGCCAGAGATAAATTCTGCTGAAATTTTTACAAAGGCACAGACGGTGTTTAGAAAGGATAGGTTGCATGCAACCGGTGGTGGAGTGTTCGTCGCTGTTAGTAGTAGTTTATCCTGTAGTGAAGTAGAAGTGGATAGTTCCTGTGAATTATTATGGGTGGAGGTTACACTCAACAACCGAGCTAGGTTAATAATTGGCTCCTTTTACCGACCTCCCGACTCAGCAGCATTAGTGGCAGAACAACTGAGAGAAAATTTGGAATACATTTCACATAAATTTTCTCAGCATGTTATAGTCTTAGGTGGAGATTTCAATTTACCAGATATAGAATGGGACACTCAGATGTTTAGGGCGGGTGGTAGGGACAGAGCATCGAGTGACATTATACTGAGTGCACTATCCGAAAATTACCTCGAGCAATTAAACAGAGAACCGACTCGTGGAGATAACATCTTGGACCTACTGATAACAAACAGACCCGAACTTTTCGACTCTGTATGTGCAGAACAGGGAATCAGTGATCATAAGGCCGTTGTAGCATCCCTGAATATGGAAGTTAATAGGAATATAAAAAAGGGAGGAAGGTTTATCTGTTTAGCAAGAGTAATAGAAGGCAGATTTCAGACTACCTAACAGATCAAAACGAAAATTTCTGTTCCGACACTGACAATGTTGAGTGTTTATGGAAAAAGTTCAAGGCAATCGTAAAATGCGTTTTAGACAGGTACGTGCCGAGTAAAACTGTGAGGGACGGGAAAAACCCACCGTGGTTCAACAACAAAGTTAGGAAACTACTGCGAAAGCAAAGAGAGCTTCACTTAAAGTTTAAACGCAGCCAAAACCTCTCAGACAAACAGAAGCTAAACGATGTCAAAGTTAGCGTAAGGAGGGCTATGCGTTAAGCGTTCAGTGAATTCGAAAGTAAAATTCTATGTACCGACTTGACAGAAAATCCTAGGAAGTTCTGGTCTTACGTTAAATCAGTAAGTGGCTCGAAACAGCATATCCAGACACTCCGGGATGATGAAGGCATTGAAACAGAGGATGACACGCGTAAAGCTGAAATACTAAACACTTTTTTCCAAAGCTGTTTCACAGAGGAGGACCGCACTGCAGTTCCTTCTCTAAATACTCGCACAAACGAAAAAATAGCTGACATCGAAATAAGTGTCCAAGGAATAGAAAAGCAACTGGAATCACTCAACAGAGGAAAGTCCACAGGACCTGACGGGATACCAATTCGATTCTACACAGAGTACGCGAAAGAACTTGCCCCCTTTCTAACAGCCGTGTACCGCAAGTCTCTAGAGGAACGGAAGGTTCCAAATGATTGGAAAAGAGCACAGGCAGTCCCAGTCTTCCAGAATGGTCGTCGAGCAGATGCGCAAAACTATAGACCTATATCTCTGACGTCGATCTGTTGTAGAATTTTAGAACATGTTTTTTGCTCGAGTATCATTTCGTTTTTGGAAACTCAGAATCTACTATGTAGGAATCAACATGGATTCCGGAAACAGCGATCGTGTGAGACCCAACTCGCTTTATTTGTTCATGAGACCCAGAAAATATTAGATACGGGCTCCCAGGTAGATGCTATTTTTCTTGGCTTCCGGAAGGCATTCGATACAGATCCGCACTGTCGCCTGATAAACAAAATAAGAGCCTACGGAATATCAGACCAGCTGTGTGGCTGGGTTGAAGAGTTTTTAGCAAACAGAACACAGCATGTTGTTATCAATGGAGAGACGTCTACAGACGTTAAAGTAACCTCTGGCGTGCCACAGGGGAGTGTTATGGGACCATTTCTTTCCACAATATATATAAATGACCTAGTAGATAGTGTCGGAAGTTCCATGCGGCTTTTCGCGGATGATGCTGTAGTATACAGAGAAGTTGCAGCATTAGAAAATTGTAGCGAAATGCAGGAAGATCTGCAGCGGATAGGCACTTGGTGCAGGGAGTGGCAACTGACCCTTAACATAGACAAATGTAATGTATTGCGAATACATAGAAAGAAGGATCCTTTATTGTATGATTACATGATAGCGGAACAAACAATGGTAGCAGTTACTTCTGTAAAATATCTGGGAGTATGCGTGCGGAACGATTTGAAGTGGAATGATCATATAAAATTAATTGTTGGTAAGGCGGGTACCAGGTTGAGATTCATTGGGAGAGTCCTTAGAAAATGTAGTCTATCAACAAAGGAGGTGGCTTACAAAACACTCGTTCGACCTATACTTGAGTATTGCTCATCAGTGTGGGATCCGTACCAGATCGGCTTGACGGAGGAGATAGAGAGGATCCAAAGAAGAGCGGCACGTTTCGTCACAGGGTTATTTGGTAACCGTGATAACGTTACGGAGATGTTTAACAAACTCAAGTGGCAGACTCTGCAAGAGAGGCGCTCTGCATCGCGGTGTAGCTTGCTCGTCAGGTTTCGAGAGGGTGCGTTTTTGGATGAGGTATCGAATATATTGCTTCCCCCTACTTATACCTCCCGAGGAGATCACGAATGTAAAATTAGAGAGATTCGAGCGCGCACGGAGGCTTTCAGACAGTCGTTCTTCCCGCGAACCATACGCGACTAGAACAGGAAAGGGAGGTAATGACAGTGGCACGTAAAGTGCCCTCCGCCACACACCGTTGGGTGGCTTGCGGAGTATAAATGTAGATGTAGATGTAGAGAAAAATTAAAAATGGCTTGTCCATGGAGATCCAAACTTTGATCGACAAATTTAACGCAATAATTGTGAATCCTCACAACAGGTAGTCACCTAAGTAAACTGTCCCATAGTTTTACTTTCATCCTGTTAGCTGCTACATCGATGATACTTTAACTTAATTCAACAGCTATGCTTAAAATGTGCAGGAAAGCTGCTTCAAAAGCCTTCGTGCGATGAAAAGGGAGCCAATGTACACCATTCGACGAAGAAAAGAAGTAAAAACCTGTTCAGAAGAACAGATATATAAGTCACTTAGGAATGAAATAAATAGGAAGTGCAGGGATGGGAAGGTGAAATGGCTACATGAAAAATGTGAAGAAATCGAAAAAGAAAAGAATGTTGGATAGACTGATTCAGCTTGTAGAAAAATCGTAACAACCTTTGGCGGTAACATTAAGACTGCAATGGAAATTCCACTTATAAATGGAGAGGAGACAGCGGATGGGTGGAAGGAGTACACTGAAGCTATCTGTGAGGCGAGGACTATACTGACGATGAGATATAAGAAGAAACAGCAGTATATAGGGAAGAGACAAGTGTCCCACTATGAGAGTCAGAATTTAAAAGAGTTTTGGACGACTTAAGATGAAATAAGGCACAAGGGACCGATAATATCCCATCAGAATTTCTAAAACCAGAAGTAGCAGTAAAATGACTATTGGAAAATGGAAACGAGCATTTGGCGTCATTGAGCGGGAGGTCCCTTACGGGGCAGGTCCGGCCGCCTTGGTGCAGGTTCGACTACATTTGGCGACCTGTTCACCGGATGGGAATGAAATGATGATGAAGACAACACCCAGCCCCTGAGCGGAGAAAATCCCCGACCCAGCCGGGAATCGAACCCGGGCTCCTCTGGACGGCAGTCCGGCCCGCTGACCATTCAGCTATCGGGGCGGACAATACGACTATTGATGTTGGTGTGTAGTGTGTATGAGACTGGCAACGTACCATCAGACTTCAGGAAAAACGTCATCCACAGAATTCCGAAGATTGCAAGAACCGACAAATGCGAGAATTATCGCACAATCATCTTAACAAATCGTGCATCTCACAAGATTAATGAACAGAAGAATTGAAATGAAAAGTGACCATCAATTGGACTTCAGCAAAGATAAAAGTACCAGAGAGGCAGTTCTGACGTTGCGTTTGATAATGGCAGCAACACTGAAGAAAAATATAGACGCATTCATAGGATTTGTCGACCTGGAAAATGCGTTCCACAATGCTAAATGATGCACGATGTATGAAATTCTGTGAAAAATGTGGGTTAGCTGTAGGCAAAAACTGGTGATGTACATCATATACAAAACTAAGAGGGAATAATAAGACTGGAAGATCAAGAACGAAGTGCTCGGATTAAAAAAGGTGTGAGACAGTAATGTGGACCCTATCGAAAAAGCAATGATGGAAACAAAAGAAATGTTGAAGAGTCGGATCAAAATTCAAGGCGAAAGGATATCTATTGTAAGATTCGATTATGACAATGCTATCGTCAGTGAAAGTGAAGAAGAACTGCAGGATCAGTTGACTGGAATGAACAGTCAAATGAGTAAGGAATATGGACAGAGAATAGATCGATGAAAGACGAAAGCAATGAGAAGTTGCAGAAATGAGAGCAGCGAAACGTGGAGTGTGGTAAAACCGGAACAGAGGAGAATATAAGCATTTGGGATGTGATGCTACAGAAAAATGTTGAAAATTAGGTGGACTGATAAGGTAAGGAGTGAAAAGCTGTCCGCAGAATCGGCGAGGAAATCAACATATGGGAAACACTGACAAGAAGAATGGACAGGAAAATAGGACATCTGTTGAGACCCCAGGGAATAACCTTTATGGTACTGGTGGGATCTGTAGACGGTGAAAACTGTAGAGGAAGACAGGGATTGGAATGCATCCAGCAAATAACTGAGGACGTAGGATGTAACTGCTACTATGAGAGGAAGAGGTTGGCGCAGGAGAGGAGGAAAGAAATTCGTGGCAGAGTGCATAAAACCACCAGTAAGAAGCGGGGAAAAAAACTGTGAGGGAAACTAGGATCTCCGACAAGGTGTTTGTTTAAAGATGTTTCTGTTGGTTTCGGCGCTACTTGGCAGCGTCTTGCAAGTGTCGGAGGTTCTATGAATTGGTTTATGCAATCGCGGGTCGTTTATTAGGGTCAGCCTGAGTGACTTGGTATCTTGAGTCTTTTGGTGGGAGAGCCGTACAACATCTAAATTTGAATGGCGGGAACTGTAAATGCGCTAGCATCTCGTTTTTGAAAGATTAGTTAGTCAGCCGCTGTCAACCCATCTCGATCAAATTATAGCTGCCAGCACTTCCGGTTTTTGGAACAGTCTTGATATGAGGCAACTGAAATTAGGTTGGCAGACAATATGTTTAAGAGAGATAATGTTTTTCCTCTTAGCAGGACATGGTACCTGTACTACGCCGCATCAAGACAGAACGCTCTTCGGTGCGGCCAGCCCGAGTGTCTGAAAATAGTTTACAGCAGGACTCAGCAGCAGCAGCATTCTCCTGAAGATCGAGGATAGTTGTATCGTCGAAATACTGAACCACGTTGATTTCAGGGTACGGCAGCAAATCTGAGGAGGCTTTCATGAAGATTGATACTTGAATGTGTCTGACTATAATTCTTCTTAAACTTAAAGGATATCGGTACTTCCAATACATTGAAGTGTAAAATTTTTGTGATTATGACAGGCCCATTTTTTTCAGAATGTCGTTGGACATATGACTTTTCGAAAACACCTTACTTTTACATTTTTGTCTTTTGACATTGCTTCTCTATAGCATAATGTAAGTTACATGTTCTTTCTGTACTTCTGCTCTACGTATCTATGCTTTGTGTTTCACCTCCTATAGTGTAAATATTCATTTATCAATATTATTGTGTATTGACAATGACAGCTTCAGATCTAATTGAAACTGGCCTCATATAAAGGCTGAAACCGGTCGTGGACTTAATAAAGTACTCATTAGCACCCAGCGAGCCTTTTCATTAATCGAACATGCAGTTACGGAATCAGCACCATCCGAATATGGAGAAAATAATAAATATTATTACGTCCATGATGATTTAACAACACAGAGGCTGTTCACTGAAGAAGAAACAGCAAGCAACTGCACTTATTGAATGAATGATTTATTTCTCCGTACCTAGATTCAGACCTGTGCCCATCATCAGACAACAGCGAGCATTTCATATGCAAATTTCGGGTTCTTGCCTTGAAAGGAAGAGCATAGAGGGCTGCAAAACTCACATCAATGACGGGGACTCCTATGCTGTATAAAATGCGACAGGCGCATCAAGGTACTGAACGTTGTCCAACACTGTCGCAAGTTCAAAATAAATCTTGTTTGTTCATAACGTGTTGCCTTTTGAAGAGATTACGTAATTAGTGGAATAAGCATATATTTTCAGGGCTAATGAACAGCGAAATTGTTTAAACAGGCTTCTCATTCATACGAAAATTAATTGTTAGACACACAGGTACAGACTGGAGCTTTAATAGGCCTAATTATTCGCATGAGAGCGTAGTGACTATTCTGCAACGTGCTTGCAATATGCCAGGTTTTAGCATACGCTCCAGTGGTCTTCGCCGTGATTAAATGCCGAAGAATAAATGTTTAAGTCGTCGGTGCTACACATTCTTTCTGTCTAGAGTTCCAACCGTACTGAGTACAAAAAAAAAAGGACGAATATGAAGAACGGGTTACTTTGGAATGTTTTACAGCTCCCTACTTTAAATTCCCCGCTCCCTCTTCCCCAGCGACACAAAAATTTCTAGAGGAAGCCAATATTTCTTGTATTTATACAGATTTAGAATGAATTCTGTGGGTGGGAGGTACCACAAGGATGTCTGGAGTAGTTTGAAGTTTAGGAAAAATATTATTCACAATGGTCTCAATCGCATTGGATGAAGTTACAGCAGTTCACCGTTTTTGACTCTTACGAGTCATCATCGAAGACAGTAAAACATCGAACAATCTCCTAACGGTCGCCTTGGTCAACTGCAAGATGCTGGTTTTGATAACCACTGGTAAGAGTCTAAACCGTAACCTTTTGTGAGTTTTCCGATGTGACCAATCCAATTTTGATTAAGAAAAGTGTAACTTATAATTATTCGTACCAAGAAACTAATGAATATATATCGTTCAATCAGAGTTTAGAAGTTCCTTTAACAATACAACTATTCTTGTAATCTCTTTATAACAAAATCGAATTGCAACGATTACTTCTTTATTATAAATTGATCACAGAGCGTCAGTCCGATCATTATACAGTGAGAAATTTAGAGAAGTTACTACCGTACTAGAAAACATTATTACTTATTACATTATTACATTATTTGTACACAGCTAGAAGTCAACGCGTATAATTGTCGTGGGACAAGGAAGAAACTTATCATTCTGATTCAAAAAACGCACTTTTTCCTATATGGCAGCATGCAAAGTTACACAAACTTAGAGTAAT
This sequence comes from Schistocerca cancellata, assembly GCF_023864275.1. Taxonomy (NCBI): domain Eukaryota; kingdom Metazoa; phylum Arthropoda; class Insecta; order Orthoptera; family Acrididae; genus Schistocerca; species Schistocerca cancellata. The sequence continues at coordinate 698,841,937 of NC_064626.1, forward strand.
GACTTTTGTACGCAATTTATTGAAGCCAATAAAGAAAAATGAAATGGGTGCTTGTAGTTGGTAGACAAGTGATATGAACAGAAAACCTCAGTAGTATTCGTGTGCCGTTAGTGCTTCCATTAGCATTATATTGACGTCATGTAGTGCAGAAACCGGAGTGACTGAAAAAGGTTCTAAATAATGCACATGCAATTTACGCGCGTTCTGTATGTAGATGTGAACGCTATTACGTGTTGACTATTACGTTCTCTTTCAGTTAACTGACAGTTTTATTGCTGTAACTGGTAATAACTAATACATTAATTAAAAGAAAAATCTTTCTTTCTGATTGAACCAGTTAAGTGAACGCAAACGAACTTTAACCAAACTAATATCCCACGTGGAAAAGCATGTATTTATACGTGTCAGAACATGACGAACTGAGCCCTTATTTTAGATTAACTAAAATTCATGTGTTATAAAAGATATGATCCAATTTCATGATATTACTAACGTGAGGCGAATGTTCCATGAAAAGTTACCTAACTGCTAAAAATAGCAATCATCTGCCCGTGTATTAACCTTACCGTTCCAGATTCCGCAATAATGATACGTACCGATATTTGAGATCAAATCTGTACTCTCAAAACCCGTTAGAGGGTGATTGCTATCAAATTTTATTTAGTTTTTAAAACATTTAAGTATATGCAGACACATGCCAAACAAACACTGACAATAGTTCCTCTTTTTGCTAACGTGCCCTCGTGTACAAGACCGCCCACACACACACGCACACACACACACACACACACACACACACACACACACTTGATTTCTCTGAGACCCTGATTTTAATTCCTTTTTAATTCCTTTATCCTAAAATGGAAAAACACTTCGTGAATGTTGTCTGTGAAATAAACCAGGTCATTATTTTTGTTACAGTGTTGTAACAGTGGTTTCAATTTTTAGTCGCTCGGCAGCACATCAGTTTCATGCTGTGATTGTCCGCCGTGTACTTTTCTTGCGGTAAGTACAATAAAACGGAGTTTATGTCATGGCGTGAAGACGAGCGAAAGTGACAAATGCTTTAATTTACGTACACCAGACAGAAATAGTGGCGAGAGGTTGTTAAATTAACATAGTGGCTAAATATTAAATTGAATGGCTTATCGTGCTATCATGAAGTGCATCTTTCTTGTATTGATAATGTTTATCTCCGGTCTATATGTTCTAAACGTTCCACACAAGTTGTTTGATGAAGGTAATTACTGTTAATAAGATCTTTTATGTATGTTAATAACGCATCATTCGCGATGACTGGCCTTTATTTAATACTGCACTCACAGTATACATATGGGGAGCCAGTAAACAATTATTAAAAAGTTATCCCTCTTGACATGTGCATATTTACAACAAAGTAATGTAGTATCAATGTTTCCATCTAAAGCTCCACTACAAGGCGATGATCATGTAACATTACTTCTAAAGTCGCAAGAAGAGAACATCGCAGAATAAAGACTTGCTTGTGATATGTATTTAATTTTGTGCTGGGCGGCTGGAGTAGAAATTGGCGCTATTTGTAAAAAGCTATAATAAAAAATAAGAAACTAGTATTTGGTGTTTTTTTTAATAATAAACAACCCGATTACATAATACAAGTTTTGCAGACACTGAACATAAAACTGAAAGAAGTAGTCTACGACGCGACTTTGATGTAGTGGAAACTAAGGGGAGTGTCATAGGACCGTTGCTATTCACAATATACATAAATGACCTGGTGGATGACATCGGAAGTTAACTGAGGCTTTTTGCAGATGATGCTGTGGTGTATCGAGAGGTTGTAACAATGGAAAATTGTACTGAAATGCGGGAGGATCTGCAGCGAATTGACGCATGGTGCAGGGAATGGCAATTGAATTTCAATGTAGACAAGTGTAATGTGCTGAGAATACACAAAAAGATAGATCCTTTATCATTTAGCTACAAAATAGCAGGTCAGCAACTGGAAGCAGTTAATACCATAAATTATCTGGGAGTACGCATTAGGAGTGATTTAAAATGGAATGATCATATAATGTTGATCGTCGGTAAAGCAGATGCCAGACTGAGATTCATTGGAAGAATCCTAAGGAAATGCAATCCGAAAACAAAGGAAGTAGGTTACAGTACGCCTGTTGGCCCACTGCTTGAATACTGCTCAGCAGTGTGGAATCCGTACCAGATAGGGTTGATAGAAGATATGGAGAAGATCCAACGGAGAGCAGCGCGCTTCGTTACAGGATCATTTAGTAATCGCGAAAGCGTTACGGAGATGATAGATAAACTCCAGTGGAAGACTCTGCAGGAGAGACGCTCAGTAGCTCGGTACAGGCTTTTGTCAAAGTTTCGGGAACATACCTTCACCGAAGAGTCAAGCAGTATATTGCTCCCTCCTACGTATATCTCGCGAAGAGACCATGAGGATAAAATCAGAGAGATTAGAGCCCACACAGAGGCATACCGACAATCCTTCTTTCCACGAACAATATGAGACTGGAATAGTAGGGAGAACCGATAGAGGTACTCAAGGTACCCTCCGCCACACACCGTCAGGTGGCTTGCGGAGTATGGATGTAGATGTAGATGTTGATGTAATCAGTAACAGCAATTTTTCAACGTTAGTTGCATTAATGTGCGTTCCGAACCTGTAAAGTCAGGGGGCTACTGCTATATGACATGCCACAACTTTTGTTTTATTTTACACGTGTACTTTCATAGAACCAGATTGAGGAGGAAATCTCCATAATCACGGAATGTTTCAGTACATGAAATTACAACAGAAAAGTAATAACAGACAAAATAAAATGTTTATGAATCCTAAAAAGACGTCAAGCTATAAGTTTATGTAAACGCAGTTAACAATATAACACGGGAATCAGCTTAGTTTTTCAAGGAACTCCTAGATATACAAGAAAAAGTGACCCATGAGGAAACTGTTCAGTTTAGATTTGAAAGGGCGTGGATTACTGGTAAGATTTTTGAATGCTTGTGGTATCTTATTGAATATAGATGCAGCAGAATACTGCACTTCTTTCTGCACAAGAGTCAAGGAAATGCGATCCAAATGCAAATTGGGTTTATTCTTAGTATCAACTGAGCGAAAGGTTCTAATTCTTGGGAATAAGATGATATTGCTTATATATATATATATATATATATATATATATATATATATATATATATATATATATATATATATAATGAGTCATAAAATAGCATAAGTTATAAGCGAATGTAAATAAGCAAAGTAGATTACTTTTCGTTTCGAACTAGAGCTTATTCAGATACTGTTGTAATAGTATAAATGGCAGCATTAAGTCTTTGAGCAAGATCCTGAACTTGGGCTTTCCAGAACAGTTTACCATCTATTTGAACACCAAGAAATTTTACCTGTTCAGTCTCACAAATCATATGCCCATTATGTGTAACGAAAACAACAGGTTTTGTTGAACTTTGTGTTAGAAACTATAAAACCTTAGTCTTATAGCAATTTAGCGTTAGTTTATTTTCCACAAACCATGACCTTCTGTCTTGAACTGCACTATTAGAAACAGTGCCAACGATACACACAACTTAATGCAAGATAGTGTCATCAGCAAGTGGAAATACCTGTAGTACTAGAAGGTGGGTAGGTAGGTGGTTAGTGTTTAACGTCCCGTCGACAACGAGGTCATTAGAGACGGAGCGCAAGCTCGGGTTAGGGAAGGATCGGGAAGGAAATCGGCCACGCCCTTTCAAAGGAACCATCCCGGCATTTGCCTGAAACGATTTAGGGAAATCACGGAAAACCTAAATCAGGATGGTTGGAGACGGGTTTGAACCGTCGTCCTCCCGAATGCGAGTCCAGTGTGCTAACCACTGCGCCACCTCGCTCGGTGTAGTACTAGAAGGCATATCATTTATATAAATAAGGAACAGCAGTGCCCTGAGCACTGATACTTTGGGAACCCCTCCCCCCTTTAAACTGTGCCCCTCTCGGACCTCACATCATAGTCATTCTCAATGCTGTAGAGAATGACCTTCTGCTGTGTGTTTTAAAGTGAGAGATGAACAAACTGTGAACTACTCCCCGAGTTCCATAATGGTCCTATTTTTAGCGCAATCAAACGCCCAAGTTAAAACAAAAAAGATACCTAGTGTTCGAAACATTTTGTTTAATCCATCCAGTATCTCACAGAGAAACGAGAATATAGGATTTTCAGTTGTTAAGCCACTTCCAAAACCAAAGTGTACGCTTCAGAGCAAATTGTATGGAATGAAATGATCGGTTATCCTTATATAAAGCCCTTTCAATAACTTTAGCAAACACTGAAGGCATAAAAATAGGTCTAAAATTGTCTACAGTATCCCTTTCTCCTTTTTATAGTGCGGCTTTATTACTGAGTACTTTAATCGTGTAGGAGACTGATCATTCCTAAAGGAAAGTACAGGGCTAACATGTGCAGCAGTCCGCTGTATCCATGAGGGTCCTTAGTCTTCAGTGATTTAACTATCGACTCAGTTTCCCTTTGTCGGTATCACAGGGGAGTATTTCAAATGTCAGTCTCAGAAAGGCATTTTCCAACTGAGTTATATGATCCCCTGTACCAATCAAGGTTTTATGAAAATCACCAACTATGTTCAGAAAGTGACTGTTAGATGCTTTAAGTATATCTGACTTTCGAGTAACAGAAACTTTTCTACTAGGTACTGACTTTATATCCTCAACCTTGTCCTGCTGACCTGGCACTTCTTTCACGACTAGCCATGTGGTTTTAATTTTATCCTGTGAATTAACTATTCGACTTGCGTACCGAATACTCTTTGCCTTCCAAATAATATTTTTAAGCACTTTACACTACTGTTTTCAATGGTCTACTGTAGCTCGATTGTGACTACTTCTATAATTTTGAAATAAATTTACTTTCTTCTACATGATATTCTTATGCCACTAGCCAGCCACTCAGGCTGCCTTTTACTGCTAGTACCCTTTTTAGAACGTTCTGACGGAAAGCAACTCTGAAAGAGCATGATAAATGTGTTAAGGAAAGCATTATATTTGTCATCTACGTTATCGGGACTATAAGCATCCTGCCACTCTTCTTCTTTAACGAGATCAAAAAAGTCTCTATTGCCATTGGATTAGCATTTCTACATTGTTTGCAATTATATGCAATGTTTAACTGGGTATAAAAACCTTTCAGTGTTGAAATTTGTGCATTATACTCTGAAAGACCATTCACCGTGTTACTAACAGAATACCAATCTAGCGATGAAGAACGAATAAAAATATTGTCTGTTGTTGTGCCACTGTTCTCCTGCACCTTGTTTGCAAAAAAACGTTGTCGCCATTGGATCATATGAGTTCAGGAGATCTTCAAACATCCTTTTTTCTCAATCACATACAAAGTTAATACTGAAGTCACAATATGTAACTAATTTTTAGTACTTCCCATAAAGTGAACTAAAAACCCTCTCTAACTTGAGGAGAAAGGCTGTGAAATTACAGTTAGGGGACATACAGTCAATAACAATTAGAGGATTAGTTTCACTAAATTCAATTGCCCCTGCACAGCATTCAAATTCCTGTTCATTGCAGTGCTTTGATACATCTATAGACTCAAATGGAACATTTTTACTACCCCACGTGGCCACTCCGTCATTCCGCAAAGAATTCCTTGGAAAACAGCCAGCTAATCCTTATCCTGGTAAATGAAGCCTTTGAAATGTCACATTACTCAAGTGGTGCTGTGATACACCAATTATGTCAGAGACAACATCTATAAGCTCTTCACCACTCATATTTTGATGAAATATGCTAATTCCTTCCCTGTTTGGATACTCGACTTTCTTTGAAGGTGATTACAAAATTGAAAATTGCATTTCCCTTATTTAGTGACCCTTTATATAAACAAGGCCCAAACTAAAATATTGATTGCTTTTGGGAATTCTTTACGTTTATGATTACCAACTGCTACGCCAGAACGCCACCGAAACATCCTAGCTAGAATTAAAAACGATTACTAGCAGAAATTTGAGTGTTCATGTAGCCCGAGTAGGATACTGAATTGTATTGCATATTCTGTTCTGCGGCACTGTTCCGAATGTTGCAGTGCACTAGAAAAAGTAAGCGCCAGCGAGCGACGCAGTACTGTTACGCGGGAGTGCCTACTTGCAGGCGTAACTGGCGCCTAGCGTGGCATGGCGCGGCCTGTGAGGCTGTGGAGAGAACAGGGGCGCATAGTGGATTGTGTGGCGGTCACGCACGCTAGCCGGCGACAATGCTATCACCGGGGAGCAGCCGCGGCTGGCCGCGCTCCTATGCTGTTGTGTTGCCCGCCTTTGTTTGCTCGCTAATTTCCTCGCCTGTGAGTCGCAAAAGCGCTGCCTCCTCCTTGCTTCCTCCTGATGCATTCTGAACTGCTAAACCGCTATTCTCATCGGTGAGTATGGCGCACCTCTAAAAACGAGACTGTCGATCACCAGTTTTTTTCGCGGAAGTGTTTCACTTTACCTGTAACTCAGAGTAACTGATATCAGTTAGTGATAAAAATTCATCATACTATCCCTGAAGACATATTATATTTTACGGAGCACAATAAAATCACGCACTTAGATATCGCATATCTTTTCTATGATTCTGCGTTCCGTCTCTGTGACGATTACTGCTACATCCCCTCTACACCACAAATACAAAATTATTGCTGCTAGAATTTGTTTATGGCAAGTTTGTAAGCTCCCTGTCTATCAAGACGAAGTATCAAAAGTTTCCTGTCCTTACTCGTGCGAAAGGAACCATTCATTGGCTGATGGGTCGGGCACCTAAACCTTGAAAGTGATGCATTACATATAAAGACTGTGGGACAACACAGTTTAGATGGAGAGAAAAAATGTCATTCACCTTTGGAATGAGACATAGTTCAGCCACATGCCACGTCACTTCCTTGCAGCACTACATTAGGCAGGTGGAAGGCGAGCTAAATAACGTTTCACGAATTAGGAAGGCAGTTACGAGTATTCTAAACGTGCTTCATGCAAATTAGTCAGTCACAATTTATATTCACTACTGGCCATTAAAATTGCTACACCACGAAGAAGACGTGCTACAGACACGAAATTTCACCGACAGGAAGAAGATGCTGTGATATGCAAATGATTAGCTTTTCAGAGCAGTCACACATGGTTGGCGCCGGTGGCGACACCTACAACGTGCTGACAAGAGGAAAGTTCCCAACCAATTTCTCATACACAAACAGCAGTTGACCGGCGTTGCCTGGTGAAACGTTGTTGTGATGCCTCGTGTAAGGAGGAGAAATGGCACCATCACGTTTCCGACTTTGATAAAGTTCAGATTGTAGCCTATCGCGATTGCGGTTTATCGTATCGCGACATTGCTGCTCGCATTGATCGAGATCCAATGACTGTTAGCAGAATATGGAATCGGTAAGTTCAGGAGGGTAATACGGAACGCCGTGCTGGATCCCAACGGCCTCGTATCACTAGCAGGCGAGATGACAGGCATCTTATCCGCATGGCTGTAACGGATCTTGCAGCCGCATCTCGATCCCTGAGTCAACAGATGGGGACGTTTGAAAGACAACAACTATCTGCACGATCAGTTCGACGACGTTTGCAGTAGCGTGGACTATCAGGTAGGAGACCATGGCTGCGGTTACCCTTGACGCTGCATTACAGACAGTATCGCCTGCGATGGTGTACTCAAGGACGAACCTGGGTGCATGAATGGCAAAACGTCATTTTTTCTGATGAATCCAGGTTCTGTTTACAGCATCATGATGGTCGCATCCGTGTTTGGCGACATCGCGGTGAACGAACATTGGAAGTGTGTATTCGTCATCGCCATACTGGCGTACCACCCGGCGTGATGGTATGGGGTGCCACTGCTTACACGTCTCGGTCACCTCTTGTTGGCATTGACGGCACTTTCAACAGTAGACGTTACATTTCAGATGTGTTACGACCCGTGGTTCTATCCTTCATTCGATCCCTGCCAAATCCTACATTTCAGCAGGATAATGCACGACAGCATGTTGCAGGTCCTGTACGGGCCTTTCTGGATACAGAAAATGTTCGACTGCTGCCCTGGCCAGCACATTCTCCAGATCTCTCACCAATTGAAAACGTCTGGTCAATGGTGGCCGAGCAACTGACTCGTTACAATACGCCAGTCACTACTCTTGATGAACTGTGGTATCGTGTTGAAGCTGCATGGACAGCTGTACCTGTACACGCCATCCAAACTCTGTTTGACTCAATTCCCAGGCGTATCAAGGCCGTTATTATGGCCAGAGGTGGTTGTTCTGCGTATTGATTTCTCAGGATCTATGCACCCAAATTGTGTGGAAATGTAATCACATGTCAGTTCTAGTATAATATATTTGTCCAATGAATACCAGTTTATCATCTGCACTTCTTCTTGGTGTAGCAATTATAATGGCCGGTAATGTAATTCTAAATACACAGATGTACTGATGGCTAGGACTAACCATTGGCCGAAAATTATTAGAATTATAAGCAATGTATCTTCCAGCGTTCAGATTTTTGTTACAAAAATTATGCTGTTACTAAATCAGTCTCGACGCTGATAAATACACACTTTGATGTTTTTATGATCATGTTACAAAATGATTTCAGAATTGGTGCTATTTTTAACCTGGCAGTCACACAGCAGTGCACATATGCAGTGTGTCCCATTTATCCTAAACATCCCAAACAACTTTTTGTCCAGAGGGAAAATAAAAATGTATCAAGCAAATGTTGTTTAGCTACCAGTTGGACAGCAACTAACATAAATGTCTCTCCTGTATATTTCTTTATTACGTTAATATGAATAGCATTATATTATATATTTTTATTGGGAAATCCTCTGCTCAAGACCTGTTCTAAAACCTATAGCAATGTATCGTTCATCCAAACAAATCATTATTAAAAAGCTAATGGAACATTTACTTTGACTCTCTTATTACAGCACTGAGGGCAGATACAGATGACAGTAAAAAAATGGTAATGTAAACAAAATGCACACTGATCATTCAGTCATCCGTTTCCAGTTGAAGGTATGTGGATGCAACGAAGAGGACGTAGAAATTCTACTCATCTATGGAGAATTAAGGAAGGGGGAAAATTGCAACAATGTTTTCTTATCTACACTCGTGGAAATGGAAAAAAGAACACATTGACGCCGGTGTGTCAGACCCACCATACTTGCTCCGGACACTGCGAGAGGGCTGTACAAGCAATGATCACACGCACGGCACAGCGGACACACTAGGAACGGCGGTGTTGGCCGTCGAATGGCGCTAGCTGCGCAGCATTTGTGCACCGCCGCCGTCAGTGTCAGCCAGTTTGCCGTGGCATACGGAGCTCCATCGCAGTCTTTAACACTGGTAGCATGCCGCGACAGCGTGGACGTGAACCGTATGTGCAGTTGACGGACTTTGAGCGAGGGCGTATGGTGGGCATGCGGGAGGCCGGGTGGACGTACCGCCGAATTGCTCAACACGTGGGGCGTGAGGTCTCCACAGTACATCGATGTTGTCGCCAGTGGTCGGCGGAAGGTGCACGTGCCTGTCGACCTGGGACCGGACCGCAGCGACGCACGGATGCACGCCAAGACCGTAGGATCCTACGCAGTGCCGTAGGGGACCGCACCGCCACTTCCCAGCAAATTAGGGACACTGTTGCTCCTGTTGCAGCCCGCCTCCAGTGGTGTCGCGACAGGTGTGAATGGAGGGACGAATGGAGACGTGTCGTCTTCAGCGATGAGAGTCGCTTCTGCCTTGGTGCCAATGATGGTCGTATGCGTGTTTGGCGCCGTGCAGGTGAGCGCCACAATCAGGACTGCATACGACCGAGGCACACAGGGCCAACACCCGGCATCATGGTGTGAGGAGCGATCTCCTACACTGGCCGTACACCACTGGTGATCGTCGAGGGGACACTGAATAGTGCACGGTACATCCAAACCGTCATCGAACCCATCGTTCTACCATTCCTAGACCGGCAAGGGAACTTGCTGTTCCAACAGGACAATGCACGTCCGCATGTATCCCGTGCCACCCAACGTGCTCTAGAAGGTGTAAGTCAACTACCCTGGCCAGCAAGATCTCCAGATCTGTCCCCCATTGAGCATGTTTGGGACTGGATGAAGCGTCGTCTCACGCGGTCTGCACGTCCAGCACGAACGCTGGTCCAACTGAGGCGCCAGGTGGAAATGGCATGGCAAGCCGTTCCACAGGAGTACATCCAGCATCTCTACGATCGTCTCCATGGGAGAATATCAGCCTGCATTGCTGCGAAAGGTGGATATACACTGTACTAGTGCCGACATTGTGCATGCTCTGTTGCCTGTGTCTATGTGCCTGTGGTTCTGTCAGTGTGATCATGTGATGTATCTGATCCCAGGAATGTGTCAATAAAGTTTCCCCTTCCTGGGACAATGAATTCACGGTGTTCTTATTTCAATTTCCAGGAGTGTATAATACGGATATATGTACCACGGCGCAGTACTACTGTAAACGATATGTTGTGAACTTTAATGGCAGATGTTATTTAAAAGCTGCATCATTATTACTTTTTATTTTGTTCTGGCCGAGGGGTAGTATTTTTTTATGAGTAATCTAAACGCAACCTGAGTCTTAGGTTCGAACCCAGCCACTCCTTAAATTTTGAATAAAGATCAAGGCAATGGCGGCCAAAGACAATCGGCGTAAGGAGTCACCCTCGTTCTGCCAGTGGCCTTATCAGAAAAGACAGAGGAGTTTCAGGGCACTCTCTTGCCCTTGGCTGGGAAACAAATTCAGCATACGGAAGAATCAGCAATGTTTAACACAATGCGCATTCAGAGGACAATGGAAACGACTGTATTAAAGACACGCTATGTGTATCCACAGAAATGTACTTGAGAAGTGACATGATAATCTCTCCTTCGGCAAAATATTTAAATTGAGCCATACATTCGCGTCTCCGGGAGGCGAATGCCCAAGGAGAGGTGACCACGAGAAAGTTGTGGAATAACTAACGATAGGGTAACATTCTACGAGTCAGAAGTTGAACGTGGTAGGGCAAACAAAAGATCGGAAAAGGGAAAAGCAAAACCTCAGTCTAGATCTACTGGGATACATGATGTGAAATGGACAGAAGATAAGGATTTCTGGTCAGTCGCATACTGAGAAAAATGAACAAAAACAGAAAAATCGAATTACGGAATTTGGGTTCATTATAAATCGGAAGGTAGGGCTGGAGAGTGAGTTTCTGTGCACAGTCAGTGATAGGGCTTTTACCATCATAAGTGACAACAAATCAATGCCAACGACAATAGGTCGGATTTATATGCCTACATCATAAGAAATAGATGAAGAGACGGAGAGTGTATATGAGGATATTGAACTCAGTACTGAACTCAGTATGAAGAGGCGGATGGAAATCTAACGCTCCTGCGTAACTGGAAGGAGCAGAAGACAGTGTTGCGTGAGAGTATGGGCTCAGAAGCAGGAATAAGAGAAGAGAAAGACTAATTGAGGTTTGCAATACATTTCAGTTTGTAATAGCAAATACGCTGTTCAAGTAAGCAAAGGCGCAGAGATATGGGAAGATTCCAATTGATTACATAAAGCTCAAACAGAGATCCCGAAATCAGTAGACTGTAAGGCATAACAAGAGTAGATATTTTATAGAATGAAATAGCGTACTGGAGTACTGAGGAACGATCAGGAGCGCTTGAAATCCCTTAGAGCTGTAGATATTGCATAGTGAATACTGTGGTGTCACCACACTTGCTACGTGGTAGCCTTTAAATCGGCCGCGGTCAGTATACGTCGGACCCGCGTGTCGCCACTATCAGTGATTGCAGACCGAGCGCCGCCACAAGGCAGGTCTAGTCTAGACAGACTCCCTAGCACTCGCCCCAGTTGTACAGCCGACTTTGCTAGCGATGGTTCACTGTCTACATATGCTCTCATTTGCAGAGACGACAGTTTAGCATAGCCTTCAGCTACGTCATTTGCTACGACCTAGCAAGGCGCCATATTCAGTTACTATGTATCCTGAACAGATAATATTGTGAATCGACGTTCCTCATTAATGGATTAAAGTTAAGTATCAAACTGATTACGTCCGCTTTCTGAATTCTAATTCCTTGTCATGTTCCAGACCTCACATCTGTATAGTTCTTCCCTCCTCACGCCAGCCTGCGTGAGCTAAAACGCGTGCATTTCGGCCTCCTCTCGTAACACGGTTTTGGCTCTTCTGCCAATACAACGAATACTACAATAGGTGATTCAGTTTAAGAGAATAGTACATCTCTAAAAAGTAAAATGCCCATTTACAGAAGCTGGACAAATATAGGTGTAAGGAAGTAACTGAGGACAAACCTTGGGTCTCAAAAGAAATCGGTTGATCGATGAAAGAAGGAAGTAAAAAGATGTTCAGGAAAAGAAAGAAATAAAGCAATATCCACAATCATGTATGTTACACTAAACCACTGGACCTTTTCACTCAAACTTGGAACACATTATTACATACTGTTTGGAAAGAATCGCTGCGCAGGAAAGAAGCACCCACGTACCAAAGGGGTGGGGACCCGACTCGCGAATACCCAGATTTTATTCATCCAGAATTCAGGAAATTTTTTCGTGGACTACTACCACAAAATGACGCCAGGGTAAAAGTTATCTCTTAATAGATTTTCACTGTTCTCGCAGGAAACTTGTCGCATCTTGCACGACGTTTAAGTTTATTATTTCTTTGCTACTAACTCTATTTGCAACACGTATCTCAGACAGTATGCGCGTATGCCGCTCAATATTCGTACAAAATTATATCATTGTGCAACACACAGTTCGGGAGATGTAATAAGCATTGAGCTGCCTGACAATGTAACTGCATGGTCAAATTCGCTAGAGGTACAGCGAAATACATGTACAAATATGTGTGAAATGTATTAAATATATGTGAAATAAATGTTATATTTGCGTATTTGGGCATAGCCACGGGTAAAAACCTCCTCCTAAACCACAAATCGATTTCAGCCAAATCTGGTACATATACTACTTACTATCTGGAAAGAAATACTGTGGGGGTAAGATCCACTAACTTCCTGTTGGCGCAGGGGTGATAACGTGGAGAAGGGAGGAGGAAGAAGAAATAGGCGTAGAGAGGAGGGAAAGAGAACATGGGCACAGAGAGGGGCAAGGAGGGCATGGAGACAGAGAGAGAGAGAGAGAGAGAGAGAGAGAGAGGGAGAGAGAGAAGGAGAGAGAAAGGATAATGGACAGGATGAACATAGAGAAGTAGGGGAGGAGATGAGCAGAGAGAGGGGGAAGTAAAAGATGACAGAGGCGCAGGAGGAGTGGGAAGGAGGAAGTGGTTAGAGAATGCGAGAAGGACATTGTCAGAAAGGAGGGCAGAGCAGATGTACGAAGAGAGGAGGAGATGGTCTATTGGAATTGAAATAAATACATACCCAGGCAATGAAGGGCACTGACCTATTTAACAGTAAACTTAAAAATTGGAGACCATGATGTAGATGAATTTAAATAATTTTGCTGCTTTGGAAGGAAAATAAACCATGACCGAAACATGTGAAACACATTGGCAAGAAGAAGGGACATGATGATTTGGCATAATACATCAGTCAATAAATTTAATTGTATTAGAGGGAGCTACAGAGAGGGAAAAACTGTAAGACAAGGTAAATACTGGCGTGCATCTAACAAATAATTTGAGATGTTAGGTGCAAATGCTACTCTGAGGTGAAGTCGTTGACACACAATGCTACTCAGGCAGAGAACCGGACAGGGAGCGACATGCTGACAGGAACCCACTCCCCAGCGGATGTGAAGCTGAAGAAAAATAGAAATTTCAACCTAAAGCAACAAGTGTCGTAAAACTCGCATAGACGAGGTTGCTGAAGTTACTGTTCTCACTTCTGTTGCAATGAATCCACACACGAGCACTCTGTGCCCAGTGGGTATGAGCATCCAGTGTAAGTTTGATCACACGCCACCAGTTCCATTTTTATCCTTACTACATACACCAACATCAAGAATTTAAGGGGAAAGATTTTAAGAATCGTGTACAGTTCCTTCAATGGTCACAGCAGAAAATACTCACCGACCACGTTTTATACTCCGATGTTGTTAAAAAAGGACATGTAAATACTAACAATATTTAATTTCCGCACTATAGGTGATGTACTGCAATATAGGCCCCTGTATAACATTTTTATGAATAGTTATTTCCTGCTAGCTGCTTGGAGTTTATTATTTTTCCGTACTATAAGCTTATTTCGTCGTTAATGCCATTTTATAGTACAGCCTTCAATCCTTATGCATAGTAAAGACGTAGTCATAAACGTGGCAGTTTACGTGGAATATGTATAATGGTACACTTCCGTGAAGTAGTTCATAACACATATACACGCTGCATCTGTGTCTGGACGCTGTTTTCATTCTTATATTATCAACAATTATGAATTTATCATAAGGTTTGCCAGTTGTTTCTAATTTGACAGCTTATTTACTTCATTCAGTGTACATGGTTGTAATTTTCATGCTCTCTTATATTATGATTTATCACGTAGTTTTCGGAAGATTTGGCAGTTGGTTCTATGTTGACAGCTTTATAGCTTGATCCAGAGATGTTTGTTTCAATTTGTTTGTCTCTATCATAGATATTGTGGTATGAGTTCCTTGTGTAACCTTTTCTGTATATCGCAATTTGGTTTATTGCTTCAAAATGCTAATAACATTTTGGAAATAGTGTCTATGGTTGGTTCAAATGGCTCTGAGCACTATGCGACTTAACTTCTGAGGTTATCAATCGCCTAGAACTTAGAACTAATTAAACCTAACTAACCTAAGGACATCACACACATCCATACCCGAGGCAGGATTCGAACCTGCGACCGTAGCGGTCGCTCGGCTCCAGACTGTAGCGCCTAGAACCGCACGGTCACTCAGAGCGGCAAATAGTGTCTATGTTTCAGGTCTGTTTGTTCGTTTAGAATATCTTCCTGGATGTTTTTTCTCGGTTGGTAAGTTTCTACTTCTTCCCAAATATTCATGTTGATACCTTTTGGTTGTGCAGTATCTGGATTCCTGTTTCGATGTTTCCCGTTTTATGATTGCGGTTTTTTTTTATGTAGAAGGAATGTGGATGAGTTAATATCGGAATCCATAGTATGTTCTCTATAAGTGACGTGTTAGAGGCACCTCATTTGTCCTATGTAACACTTTTCCCACTTCTCGCAGTTAATTTACGATATGAGTATTTTGGTATTTTTTGATGAATGGAGTTTTGTGGTTAAGTTGTTAGATGTTTTGAAAACTGGTTTTTTTATAACGCGGTATATGAGATAATGCCCATACAAGTGGTAGGTACTTAACGTGTTTTGCTTTTTGGGTTCAATTTCTCGAATGATTTACTTTTTTATTTTATCGATTGGTGTTTAGTGATTTTTTCGTTGTATAATCGTTGTACTGTGCCTGAATCGATATCATTTTTATACGATAAATAGTCTAAGAGTTCTTATTTCATTGTGTATGGCTTCTGGTTCGAGTTGTATAATTCTGTTTACTATAGAGAGTATGTTGAGTAGCAGAAATTGTAATTAATTGTCTTGTCGGTTGTGGTATTTTTTTTATATAAATTTCTAAGATGTGCTTGTTATCAGAGTTGTTTAGTTTTGGGTCCAGGAGAATAATGGATTTTATTTTATTATATAAATTGTTTATCTGTAAGTGGATCAGTTGTGTATCCATTTCTGTTTCTTCTAATAACATTAGTGTATCATCTATATATCTGTAATAGTATATTACTTTGTTTGTGTATAGACTGTGTAATTTGAAAAAAATTGTCTCTGCTGCCCTAGCCACCCCATCAACTTGGGTGCACATTTTGTTAGTAAACGTCAAATAGCTTTATGCTAATGTCAATCTGAGGAGATCTGTTACGTCTTGTATTCTTGTAACTGGAAATTTGCTGTACTGAACAGGTTCTGTTCGATAATGTCCATTTTTTTCTGTGGAAATATCTGTATATAGATTTTAAATGTCGAATGATACATGTTGCACATTGTTTGGGATTTATATATTTTTATTTTATTTCGTAATGTTCTCGAATTTTTAATTGTAAACTTACTTTCATATGTGTGAAATTTTGTAAGTATTGTGTTTGGTTTGTTGCTTATTTGGTTCGCTGGGATATGGAAGTGGTCTACTCACCGTGCAAGGGTGATTTGAAGAGTCTGGCAAAAAATCATGAAAAATGTTTGTCTCGTGATAAATCTTTATGCATTATTAATGCGCGGGTACAAATTGTAGTTTGACTGCTGCCTGCATACTAAAATATATCAACGTTATCTTGAATGTCCGTTTCTGCATGTCCAAATAATATCTTCAGAAGAAATTCGAGGTTAATTTTTTAATTCACGTGTTTTTGTAGATTTCTCTACTTTTCGCTGATGCATTTCTTTATTAGCCGTCCGTCTCGGCTTCCCTCGTCTCATACATACCTAATCTTTGCCTGCCAGCAGTTCACATGACACACAAATATTTGAAGTGTCGTGAAATGAAAGCGTCTTGAATTGTTACTCAATTACATTTGGTGAGTTTTGCGCAGGAAGAAGGAAACTGTCGGATTCTTGGGGTGCCATGAGCTAGCTACAGAAAGGAAAAGAAGACTAATACATCGTCTACCACACTTACGTTCTCATTTACTGTTAACAAATTCGCAAGGGTAATATTAAGCCTGGTGAACAGTTCAGGGAGATTGTCTCAGTGTGCGTTTGTGTGAAAATCATTTCCGGTTACCTACTTGAGACATGTTTCAGTCCCTCACACTGCCATGCACCGGAGTTTATACACCCGCGCACAGTACACCCCACTCCAGCCGACACGTCAAAAACGTTTCACCACGGGGAATTCCAACGTGTCCACTCACTCATTCAACCCCTCCACTCACCCAGTCCCCACGCCCACCTCTCCATAGACACGTGTGCATGTGCTCGAAAAATGTGGATTTAGGACATGGTGGGAACATATGCGCAGTTTCTTTGCCAATTTGCCAGTTAATACTCACAAGTTAATTCGACCTCTGAAAAAAAAAGAACAGCGAAAAAATGTTCACAAGCCCACTGTAAAATGTCCATTTCAATTAGCGTCACGCTGTTCCGCATGTTACATACAATTACAGAGCCCTATCTCGCTTCGGGTGATTAGTAAGCTTTATGTAATTTTCACGATAATTTCGGCACCGCTTGACAACGTCTGAATCCTGTTACCCAATCAATGCAGTTAAACTTTTTAGCAACGCATTCGAAAAAAGAATAATAAGTTCTAAAATTTAATCTACGCTACTTTGCTCTAGATTTTCGCAGCATGCATAATTCTGTAATATCATCGTAATCTAATGTTTGGTTTCCCCTGATTCCGATAAATACGTCAAGCATCTGTTGCTGGGACGATAAAAAAAGATAAACAATTACTTTAATACACGACATTCTGCTACCATATGACCACATAATTTTCAGTCCGTATTTCTGCCAGTTAATAACTGCTGGATGTTTCTGCAGTTTGATGGAACATCGGAGTATTACAGTTGCTTAGTTACTAACAATTTCTGTCCACAACGCTTTTTTTTTGCAATAGACAAACGTTGAGCGTTTCCTTACAATAATTTTTTCGTACTGTATAGAATCTATAATATTTAGTTTGAGTAATTGTATCATCGGTTGTTTGGCATCTATGTCTGCCTCTGGACGCCCTTTGATCACAGCTATGTTGTTGTTGTGGTCTACAGTGCCAGAAGACTGGTATGTGCAGCTCTCTACACCAGTTTGTAGTTTGCAAGTTTTTTCATCTCCGAACTACTGTACTCAATTGGCTTTCCTCCGTTACCTATTTCCTTGATGGCTCAGGATGTGTCCTTTTCAACCAATCCCTTCTTTTCTTCAAGTTGTGCCTTAAATTTCTTTTCACCCAATGCGATTTAGTACCTCTCTATTAGTTACTCGGTCTACCCAACTAATCTTTAGCATTGTTTATAGCACAACATTTAAAAAACTTTTGTTCTCTTCTTGTCTGAACGGCTTATCGTGCAATTTTCGTTTTCGCGCAAGGTTACACTGATGACAAAAACTTTAATAAAAGACTTTGTAAAATTTATGTTCTAGTTAGATGTCAACAAAATGCTATTTTTCAGTAATGTCTTTCTTGCTACAGCCAGATTACATCACTCGTTTTACTGCCCAACTAACAAAATCTACCTACTTCTTTCAGTGTCTCTTTTACTAATCGAATACATTCAGCATCAGCTAATTCAATTTTGTTACCTTCTATTACCTTGGTTTTGCTTTTGTTGCTGTTCATCTTATAGTCTCTTATCAATGTACTATTCACTCCATTCAACTGCTCTTCCAAGTTCTTCGCTGTCTCTGACAGAATTACGATGTTATTGGCAAACCTCAAATTTTTATTTCTTCTCTCTGAACTTCAATTCCCTGTCCAAATTTTTTCCATGGTTTTCTTTTCTCTTTACTAATTTTAAAGACAGAATAACATTGACAATACTTTTTCACGACCTTCTCAGCCACTGTTGCATTTCATGTTCTTCAGCTCTTTTAACTGTAGTTCGGCTTCTGAACAAATTGTAAATAACTTTTTGTTCCATGTATATTTCCTGCTGCTTTCAGAACTTCAAAGAGAGCAGACCAGTCAACACTGTCAAAATTTTTCTCTAAATTTACGAATACTTTAAACATAGCTTTACCTTCCTTTAAATTCTATTTTAACACCATGACTTATTAAACTGACTGTTCGGCAGTATTCACACCTCTCAGCATCTATCTTTCTTCGAATAGGAATTATTGCATTCGTCCTGAAGCCTGAAGTTATTTCGCCTGTCTCATATATCTTGTGTACCAGGTGTAATAGGTTCTTCACGGTTGGCTGTCCCAAGGGACCTCTATGATTCCAAGGGAATGCCGTCTACTCCACGGGCCGTGTTTCGACTTACGTCTTTCAGTATTCTGTCAAATTATTCTTACAGCATCATATCCCCCAACTCAACTTCATCTACTTTTTCTTACGCTTCTATAATATTGCCTTCAAGTTGATTTCCCTTATATAGTCTTTCTATTCCTTACACCTTATAGCTTTCCCCTTTTTTTTAATGCTGCCTAGTCATCCGAGGTCTTGATGTTACTCTTGTAGCAACTGCTCTTTCCTCTAAAATTCTCTTTAGTTTTTATATACGCAGTATGTGTGATTTCCCTAGCTATGCGTCTATCATGCCTCTAAATCCTTGCATTCCTCTTACAGGCATTCCTGCTTTGCACTTTATCATTTTCTGTAAATCTCATTTTTAAGAAGCCTGTGCTCCCTTCAACCTTTTTCATTTTCTGCAATTTTATATATTCTTTATTTTCATCATGACAGCGCCAACAGCAAACGTTACGAAATTGTCTTGAATGGAAAACAGCTCACAGTTGCACTAAATTATGTTTATTTTAAACCTTGGCCATAGTTTCTGCTAGAATAATAAAGCCTTTTTCAGAAGTCATACACACTGATAAATGAAAAATATTTTAGCCCAGCGGCTGCGTCAAGACGAATAAAATAACTTCAACCGACATAAGCCTGTTTCGAACATAAGTAAAATGCCACCGTATGTCCTCCGCTACTACATCTGTTTCTTGAGACAAGAAAATATGATAAAGAGCTCGGAAGAAGAGCGAGAGATAAGGATGATGAGGTTCTTGGAGGACAAGAAGAAAACACACTTCATGAAGCAGCTAATTCACCGGTCTTCCCATCGGCCTACACAAGCCTTAACATAAGAAGAGGAAACAAGAAAAGGAAGTAGGAGAAGAAGCAGCAGCAACAGCAAAGCTACACTACGTGGTCAAAAGTATCTGGACACCTGGATGAAACTGACTTACAATACCCACGCCATACTATCGGATCGCCACATCGTGTATCGTGATTCGTCACTCCACACAACGTTTTTCCACTGTTCAATCGTCCAATGTTTACACCAATTGAGACGTCGTTTTGAATTTACCGGCGTGATGTGTGGCTCATGAGTAGCCGCTCGACCATGAAATCCAAGTTTTCTCACCTCCTGCCTAAGTATCATAGTAATTGCAGTAGATCCTGATCCACTTTGGAATTCCTGTCTGATGGTGTGGATAGATGTCTGCCTACTACGCATTACGACCCTCTTCAACTGTCGGCGGTCTCTGTCAGTCAACAGACGAGGTCAGCCTTTACGTTTTTGTGCTGTACGTGTCCATTCACGTTTTCACTTCACTATTACATCGGAAGCAATGGACCTAGGGATGTTTAGGAGTGTGGAAATCTCGCGAACAGACATATGACACAAGTGACATCCAATCACCCGATCACGCTCGGGGTCCGTGAGTTCCGCGCAGGGCCCCATTCAACCCTCTCCCGATATCTAACGACTACAGAGGTCGCTGATATGGAGTACCTGGCAGTAGGTGGCAGCACAATGCACCTAATATGAAAACATGTTTTTGTGGGTGTCAGGATACTTTTGATCACATAGTTTACTTCTTTCGCTGACGTCAGGTTTTCGGAAAAGTTTTCTGTTTTACATTAACGCTTTAACGTCGGCAATAGGCGCACACCGTAGCTTCACCTGGCATGAAATTGTCTACGTGAATGAACTCCTCTGAACACGTCTGAATCTGCTGCTACCTGGTAAGTTAAAACAGTGTGCCGAACATGTCACATGGGACGCTCCTTTTCTTGTATCTTCTCTCTGCAAATTGCACAGCGTGTATTTTGTTTCCAACTCTCCTCTTCTCCCATCTTGATCTCAGATTGCGACCTGTCATTCGTGAGTTCAACAACCACCTGCTCCGTGTTTTTCCTCTTTTCTTCCCCATTGTTTTACCATACTTTTTTCATCATCCTATACTTAACCATCCTGATCACGTATCCCGCTACAACTGAATTTGTTAGTGTATTTTCTCATCATATAGTCCTTTCACTCAGGTACAGTACACCCATAGGTCTATGCTTCCATCTCCAACAATCACTTTTAGAGACCAGTAGTTTCTTTCTGTAGTGGTTATAGACCAAATCTTCCTAACGTTAAAACCACAGCTGCAAGCAATACCACATCCCTTGCAGTTGTCTTTGCGTCTCTGGGTGCATTCCTTCTATATCGCTGATCACACAGATGGCTGACCTCATCTTCATTCACTCCATTATTACTGAACGGTCCCTGTTTGCTATGTATTATCCCAGGTATTCAAGTTTGCTCAAGTTTTACACGTTACCGTCTGGTGTTCTCCAATCCCCAGTAATAATTGAGAGTCCGCAACTCGTGGTCGTGCGGTAGCGTCCTCGCTTCCCGCGCCCGGGTTCCCGGGTTCGATTCCCGGCGGGGTCAGGGATTTTCTCTGCCTCATGATGACTGGGTGTTGTGTGATGTCCTTAGGTTAGTTAGGTTTAAGTAGTTCTAAGTTCTAGGGGACTGATGACCATCGATGTTAAGTCCCATAGTGCTCAGAGCCATTGGAACCAGCCAATAATTGAGAAAAAAAACTTTGAGCTTTGCACATGACATCGTAATTGTATCAAACACAGCAAAGGGCTTTGAAGAGCAGACGAACGGAATGACCTGTCTTGAAAGGAGGATATAGGATGAACATCAACAAATGCAAAACAAGGATAATGGTACGTAGTTGGATTAAGTTAGGTGATGGTGAGGGAAACAGATTAGGAAACGAGACACTTAAAGTAGTAGACGAGTTTTGTAATTTGTGGAGCAAAATAACTGGTGGTAGCTGAAGTAGAGATGATATAAATTGTAGATTAGTACTGACAAGGAAAGCGTTTATGAAGGAGAGAAATCTAACATCTAATAGATATTTAAGTGTTAGGAAGCCTTTGTAAAGGAATTTCCGTGAATTGTAGCCATATTTGGAAGTGAAACACGTATGATAAATAGTTTAGACAAAAAAAATAGAAACTTTTGAAATGTGGTGCTACAGAAGAATGCTGAAGATTAGATGGGTAAATCACGTAACTAACAAGGAGATATTGAATAGAATTGGGGTAAACAGAAATTTGTGGTAGTACCTGACAAGAAGAAGGGATCGGCTGATAGGAGACATGCTGAGTCGTTGAGGGACCACCAGTTTAACATTGTAGGGAGGTGTGGGGGTAAAATTGTAGAAGGAGATCAAGAGACGAATACAGTAAGCAAATTCAGAAGGATGTAGGTTTCAGTGATTATTTGGTGTTTAAGGGGCTTTCCACAGGATAGAGCAACATAGAGAGTTGTATCAAACCAGTCTTCGCACTGAACACGACAGCAGTAACAGAAAATAGTAATGAGTCACCGTCGTAAACTATCCATAGTCTCTCCCTTCTGGCTAAATTGCTTAGATTGTCGAGCTGTCGCATCTTCTTCTGTCTCATTATCGCTATACCATCCCAAAGGCTAGGCACGCATCTTGCGTCCTATTGTAGCTTTGATTCATTTGTGTAAAAAAAGCTGCTTCATCAGTGCGGCAAGTGACACGCGGCTCATCTTTTGCACCCTTGTAACTTTTGGCGACAGAGGCTCGCGCCATTCTCGCTCCTGAGGGGTAGGCAGCCCGCATCGCAGCGTCCATCGGACGGCGCGCCGCGCCTCAGCGAGCAGTCCTGGGAGTGACGCGTGTCCGCGGCCAACGTGACGGGCCAATAACCCGGGAAGCCAGCCAGCCAGGCCGTGATAAGCCGCCAGCCAACGCTGCAGGCACGGCGCTTTTGATCCTCTGCACAGGCCTACCACGGGCCTGTTCTCTATTGAAAACTGGATATACACTGTCTAGCGGCGTTAACGCTGAACTTGTAAGAACAGGACAGCAGAATTTTCGGTTCATTGCTAAATGAGTAATACAGGGTAATTCAAAAAGAATACCACAACTTTAGGAATTTAAAACTCTGCAACGACAAAAGGCAGAGCTAAGCACTATCTGTCGGCGAATTAAGGGAGCTATAAAGTTTCATTTAATTGTACATTTGTTCGCTTGAGGCGCTGTTGACTAGGCGTCAGCGTCAGTTGATGCTAAGATGGCGACCGCTCAACAGAAAGCTTTTTGTGTTATTGAGTACGGCAGAGGTGAATCGACGACAGTTGTTCAGCGTGCATTTCGAACGAAGTATGGTGTTAAACCTCCTGATAGGTGGTGTATTAAACGTTGGTATAAACAGTTTACAGAGAATGGGTGTTTGTGCAAAGGGAAAAGTTCTGGACGGCCGAGAACGAGTGATGAAAATGTAGCACGCATCCAGCAAGCATTTGTCCGCAGCCCAGGAAAATCGACTCGCAGAGCTAGCAGAGAGCTGCAAATTCCACAATCAACTGTATGGAGAGTCCTACGAAAAAGGTTAGTTATGAAACCTGAACGTCAACTACCCGAGGCGATGGATCGGCCGCCAGGCAGCCCGTGACAGAGCACTTCATCACTGGCCACCAAGAAGCCCTGATCTTACCCCCTGCGATTTTTTCTTATAGGGGTATGTTAAGGATATGGTGTTTCGGCCACCTCTCCCAGCCACCATTGATGATTTGAAACGAGAAATAACAGCAGCTATCCAAACTGTTACGCCTGATATGCTACAGAGAGTGTGGAACGAGTTGGAGTATCGGGTTGATATTGCTCGAATGTCTGGAGGGGGCCATATTGAACATCTCTGAACTTGTTTTTGAGTGAAAAAAAACCTTTTTAAATACTCTTTGTAATGATGTATAACAGAAGGTTATATTATGTTTCTTTCATTAAATACACTTTTTAAAGTTGTGGTATTCTTTTTGAATCACCCTGTATTTCCAAGAGAGATGTAGGGTCGAAAACACTGAGGGGGCAAGTCATGGGCTAGTGATATGCACACATACAAGAAGCACTGCATAGGAGTAGCAGTCATTTGTACTCAAATTATTTGTGTGTACACAGGTGACTATGGACGCACGACGGGAATTCAGACTCTGAACGCAGAATGTTACTTGGAGCTACACACATGGTATATCCCATTTCGGAAATCGTCAAGGAATTCAGTATTCTGAGATCCACAGTGTTAAGTGTGTACGGAGAATACGAAAAATCAGCTCTCACCCTGGACCACGCAGTGGCCGACGGCCTTCACTTAACGATCAAGGGCAGCGGCGTTTGCGTAGAGTTGTCGGTGCTAACAGACACTCAACACTGCGTGAATAGCCTCAGGAATCAATGTGGGACGTACGACGAGCGTATCCGTTAGGAAGCGCCTCGAAATACGTCGTTAACGGGCTACGGCAGCGTACCCTTTTTAATAGCACCAAATAGCCTGCAGAGCTTCTTCTGGTCTTGTGACCATATCGGTTGGACCCTAGACTATTAGAAAACAATGGCCTGGTCATATGAGTCCCGCTGTCAGTTGGTAGGAGCAAGTGGCAAGGTTCGTGTGTGGTGCAGACCCCATGAAGCCATGGATCCAAGTTGTCAAGAAGGCACTGCGCAAGCTGGTGGTTGCTTCATAATGGCGGGGGCTGTCCTCTTCTCCAACTGAATCGATCATTGACTGGAAGTGATTATGTTCGGCTACCATTAGCAGCCATTGATAGACTTAATGTTTCCAAACAGCAACGGAGTATTTATGATGACAATGAGCCATGTCACCAGGTCACAATTGTTCGCAATTAGTTTGAAGAAAATTCCTGACATTTCGGGCGAATGATTTATCCATGCACATCTTCCGACATGAATCTCATCTAAAATTTATGGGATGTAATCTAGAAGTAAATTCATGTACAAAATCCTGAATTGACGACACTTTCAAAAATGTCTCTGAGCACTATGGGACTTAACATCTTAGGTCATCAGTCCCCTAGAACTTAGAATTACTTAAACCTAATTAACCTAAGGACAGCACACACATCCAAGCCCGAGGCAGGATTCGAACCTGCGACCGTAGCAGTCCCGCGGTTCCGGACTGCAGCGCCTAGAACCGCACGGCCACCGCGGCCGGCGACGACACTTTCGCAATTATGGAAGGCTGTAGAAGCAGTATGGCTGAATAGTTCTGCAAGGGACTTCCAACGACTTGTTGAGTCAATGCGACGTAGAGTTTCTGCACTACTCCGGGCAAAATGAAGCCCGACACGATGTTAGAATGTATCTCACGACTTCTGTCACCTCAATGTATATTTACACAGCAGTAAATCTATAATTTTACATTGGGAAGGAACTGGGATGAACACCAACACAGTTATCCCAATTTACCTACGCCGAGCGACAAATTTGACACAATGGTTCCATTCAAAACAATAAAACTGACCGTTTCTGCCTTGTAGATGTAGTAATTCCCATGCAGTTGCTCGTCTGCAGCCAGGCTGTGAGGCACTATCAATCAGAAAAAAATGTGTAACTACAGAACTATATTAACGATCTGGTAGAACACATAACAGCAATTATGGATTATGGGAAGGCAAAATATGAATAGCAACTTACTAAAAATAAAAATTGAGCCAAACGTGACGGAGCTGTGAAGCACTGCTCATAATTCACGAAGACGCATTGGAAAGGAACGTGGCTTTGTAACTTAATTATTTTGACGGAAAAGTGTAATTTGTGATACATTTTCGATATTCGGGACAGGTTGCGTTGCTGTCGGTGGTTTCTGAGTAGTATTATGCTCTTATATTTGCATATTCTGTTTCGCTGATGTCATTTGACTACACTTTGATTCTTCGCCTAACTCCAAAGTTGTGCCGAAGCAGAATGTCGATCTGAAAGTAATACTGGTAATTGCTTTGTGAACTATAGCCCATACTGTGTTGTGTATATCATAATTTTTTCTACGAACTTTTATCAAATTAGTAACTTTTTATGAATATTTAGATATCATGTGAAACTGAACGTATTTGTGGCGATTTACTTTTGGGTCAGCATTTATTCAGGATTTTTGTCTAAAGATTTGTATTATTAAAAAAATCTGCTCAGGGTCAGTACATCATATTTTTCAAAATCCCATATTTCAGCTGATTAACGTAAAATAACTTTATCACTGACGCTTTTATGCATACTGTGAGCTGATTCGGCTGATTGTTGTCTGTGAAAAAATAGAATAATAAGCTCACAGTAGTTGCCTTCAGAAACTACCTGTGAAAAAAATGGTATCTGGGGAACTAAAGTGAACTGAATTTACCTGTATTTACCTTTGCATTAGTAAAATAACACCGACAAAGATATGTATGTAGTTACTTAACAAGACCAAATTTTAAAGATATTTTTTATCATTAGAAAATTGTATTTAAAAACTGATGAATTGTAAAACACTATATTGTTAGAGAGTATCATTTGTAAAATCTCGCCATGTGCTATTGAGATCAGGAGTCTTCAATCTGTAGAAGAAAGACATAAATATGTGATGAGGAAATAGAATCTCGGGTGACTGATCATAAAAAGAAATAGTAGTGTATGTGTGAAGAATGGTGTAATATTGCAATCTAGACTTTTCAAATAATCATCCCCTGGATGACAACGACAGCCAACTAGTAGTAGAGTATAAATTAAGTCCATATTATATAATCTCCTTTGAACATTTTCATTCTGATCGTACAAGCATCTTCCATTCAACAGCACGGTAATATCCATAACTATAAAAAGGTATTTTGTAATAATGCATTAATTTCCTGCAGAAAATTAAAACTGATCCCACAATTCTCTGCAATCCCATGGTTAATATTGAAACAAGTGCGTGGAGGCCTTCAACAACCAAACTATCTTAGTGTTTACGTGAAAATGAGGAAATAATTTTTCAGTTTGTACATGTGCATCAAACTATGAAAAGAAACATTTGCAATGCTATGGTACGGAAGTAAGTAAGTAATTAAGTGGGTAGCAATAAGGCACAAAATTAAAACTCTCTAGAAATAATAACTGGGGTGGAAAAAACGTAGCAGAAGACAGAATGGGAAAGTTAATCACGAACTAAGGCCTCAACTAACAATTATCTTGGCGCAGAAAAGAGCTTATACAGGGTGTTACAAAAAGGTACGGCCAAACTTTCAGGAAACTTTCCTCACACACAAATAAAGAAAAGAAGTTATGTGGACATGTGTCCGGAAACGCTTAATTTCCATGTTAGAGCTCATTTGAGTTTCGTCACTATGTACTTTACTTCATCGATTCACCGCCAGTTGGCGCAATTGAAAAAAGGAAATGTTGACTTCGGTGCTTGTGTTGACATGCGACTCATTGCTCTACAGTACTAGCATCAAGCACATCACTACGTAGCATCAACAGGTTATTGTTAATCACGAACGTGGTTTTGCAGTCAGTGCAATGTTTACAAATGCGGAGTTGGCAGATGCCCATTTGATGTATGGATTAGCACGGGGCAATAGCCGCGGTGCGGTACGTTTGTATCGAGACAGATTTACAGAACGAAGGTGTCCCGACAGGAAGACGTTCGAAGCAATTGATCGGCGTCTTAGGGAGAACGGAACATTCTAGCCTATGACTCGCGACTGGGGAAGACCTAGAACGACGAGGACACCTGAAATGGACAAGGAAATTCTTCGTGCAGTTGACGATAACCCTAATGTCAGCGTCAGAGAAGTTGCTGCTCTACAAGGTAACGCTGACCACGTCACTGTATGGCGAGTGCTACGGGAGAACCAGTTATTTCCGTACCATGTACAGCGTGTGCAGGCACTATCAGCAGCTGATTGACCTCCACAGGTACACTTCTGCGAATGGTTCATCCAACAATGTGTCAATCCTCATTTCAGTGCAAATGTTTTCTCTTTACGGATGAGGCTTCATTCCAACGTGATCAAATTGTAAATTTTCACAATCAACATGTGTGGGCTGACGAGAATCCGCACGCAATTGTGCAATGAGGTCATCAACACAGATTTTCTGTGAACGTTTGGGCAGGCATTGTTGGTGATGTCTTGATTGGACCCCATGTTCTTCCACCTACGCTCAATGGAGCACGTTATCATGATTTCATACGAGATATTCTACCTGTGCTGCTAGAACATGTGCCTTTACAAGTACGACACAACATATGGTTCATGCACGATGGAGCTCCTGCACATTTCAGTCGAAGTGTTCGTACGCTTCTCAACAAAAGATTCGGTGACTGATGGATTGGTAGAGGCGGACCAATTCCATGGCCTCCACGCTCTCCTGACCTCAACCCTCTTGACTTTCATTTATGCGGGCATTTGAAAGCTCTTGTCTACGCAACACCCGGTACCAAATCTAGAGACTCTTCGTGCTCGTATTGTGGACGGCTGTGATACAATACGCCATTCTCCAGGGCTGCATCAGCGCATCAGGGATTCCATGCGACGGAGGGTGGATGCATGTGTCCTTGCTAACGGAGGACATTTTGAACATTTCCTGTAACAAAGTGTTTGAAGTCACGCTGGTACGTTCTGTTGCTGTGTGTTTCCATTCCATGATTAATGTGATTTGAAGAGAAGTAATAAAATGAGCTCTAACATGGAAAGTAAGCGTTACCGGACGCATGTCCACATAACATATTTTCTTTCTTTGTGTGTGAGGAATGTTTCCTGAAACTTTGGCCGTACCTTTTTGTAACACCCTGTATAGGCAAAATAGGTTTCCAGTTTCTGCAATACCTTTTTGAAAAACACTCAGGCAATAACACAGCTAATCACTTGCGAGAAACAATTATCACGAAGATAAAGTAATGTTACAACTGCACTAAAGTTCCAGTTGTTTATTCCTGGCTGTAAGAACAATCAAAATCATTTTCTTCTTGGAAATGAGATACATCATCTCTGTAACAGTTGTCATTTATCCATTACAAGGTTCAGGAACTTTACGTATCAGAGACAAGTTTAAGAAAAGAGACGTCAGTCGACCAGAACACAAACAACATCCCACGGAATATTGGTCGATAAAGATATTATAAATAGTGCAAAAAATCGATTTTTGAAGAAATGATATACAAGGAACATTAACGTACATAGCATACAGGAAGAACCTCAGCCACGTGGTCACTTGGCCAGAATCTTGGGAAAACAGGGCCTAGCTATTTCATATTTGTTGAAATAATTCCAGAGAGACGCAGATACGATTGCATTAATCACACCTGACACGTTCTTGCAATTGCGGCGTTAGAGAACTATTGATCACCTTGTGTAATACGCGGGATGAACTGTTGGAAAGCATTTACTGTCGCACAAAGTTTTATCACAGTCAATATTGCCACTCTAGTCCACGCGACCAGCAACTTTTATGAACAGCAGCAATTAAGAAGATGATTAAGAAAGAGTTATTTTCTGATCACCGAAATGGATTAACACAATCAAAAACTTATAAAATGATGTCATGAACAGTCAGCTGTTGCACGTGTGAATAATACTTGAACCTTCTCTTTAGTTCCTAACAATATTTCGCAGATACGCACAAATAGTTAACTGCAAATGATTGTGTTTGTTATTACATTATTTTTGTAACAATATTTTCATAATTTTATCACCCAGTACATACTCAGTTACAAAATACCATTCACTGTTATTTTTCATTTCAAATAGCTCCGGCGGTGGTCGTGATGGTCAAGTGGGTAGAGCACTAGACTCCCATCCTGCATGTCCCGGGCTCTGTTCCGAGTGGTGGCGGGGATTTTTCCTCGTTCCAGTCCCTCCAGCCAGGTATCACATTAAATACGGGGATTTTTACCGTGGAAGGCGACCACGCAGAACAGCTCGTCACCTAGCCACCTCCTAGAGACGCGGTGAACGAAAGGCTGCATTCTATCTGCATCAGGCCAGAAACACGTTCATATTTTGAGCCCCACAAACTTTACCTCCTTTTTAATATACCTGACGCTGAATGAATCCTCGGACAAGAAACCTTTTACCATATAGTAATTACGATTTCCTTTCAAATAAGAAAATGTAATCCAGCCAACCGAGTGAGGTGGCGCAGTGGTTAGCACACTGGACTCGCATTCGGGAGGACGACGTTTCAAACCCGCGTCCAACCATCCTGATCTAAGTTTTCCGTGATTTCCCTAAATTGCCTCAGGAAACCCAAATCAATCAGTCAACCAACCAACCTTGTCATCCAGTCTCAGTTTCTGAAGATTTGCACGCTGAAAATATCGAATTGTTTATTATGCACTGTGATGTTCCCTACTTTGAGAGTAGTGACTTTTCTTAGGTTTCAGTTTCAAATGTGCTAAAAGTTATTGAATATTGCTTAGCTTGCTATAGCAGTCAACCGTGACTGTGTAAATTTCTTGGGTTTCTCTGTCAGTCTGGAATTTTGCTGTAAGATGCTTCAACACAACTCCTTGAAATAAATACTAAGAGTTCCTTCACAGATGTTTCCGATACGTTCTTAGAGAACATTAGAGTTAATTCTTCTAAAGAGCACTTTCTTAGTACACGAACATCGCATATACAATTCTCTTCAGACCTGATTCACGAATGCCATGAACAACAGTTCTACAATCTTCTGCTGTTTCTTTATGAATCAAACGGATTTACTATCCTCCATAGCTTCATTACTTTTTTTTAAATAACCGATTTCAGTTCTACATGAACCTTCCTCAAATATGTAAACAACAGTAAAATAAGCACCCGAATGTATCTGTTACAAGAATGCCTGTTCAACTATCAACAACTTAACATGCTACTAGACGTACTAAAATAATAATTTGGTAGAATCCACGTTTATTAGAATATAAATGTGCTGCCACCAGATGGCGTCTGTTATATTTGTTACATTTCAATAAAACATATACACCCACAGCGAATTAATTATAAATTTTATTTGTTTGTTGAGAATCTGTTCAGAGAGGTAGTTACATAAACATCAAAATGTGTGGTTTCTCAACGCTAAAAGACATTTTAAAACTATAGTAAAATATTGGTAATTTAAAACAAAGATGTCGTCTATGTCTATGGCGTTGCTGTTGGCCTGTTTGCGTAGTTTCTTACTCCCTCATGCCATCGTTGTTTTGGTGTTGTGCCAAGATTCGACCAGTCGTCTCCTATTTGCTTCCACGGACAGAGGACCGCGCAGTAGGGCCCCTTAACCGATGTGAGGCGCACCACATACGTTCCAGCTGTCCCACTGTATAGTTTCTCTCACCTGTCGCCTTTGACATCGGTATGCAACAATCATAAGCTTAGTAATTCGTAGGAAACTTTAAGATAGGCATTATGACTGAATTCTCTCTTTTCATTCAGGATTAGTTTTGGATCCTGATTTTGTGAGTGTAACTTTCATGTTCCTCAAAGACAGTCGCCATCGCGACCTTGGGACCCGGGGGGCCCCTTTTTTTTATCAGTTGCTGACCCCTGCTTGTTTCATGATTCGAGGGTCAGCAACTGATAAAAAAAAGGGGCCCCCCGGGTCCCAAGGTCGCGATGGCGACTGTCCATGTCCCGCTGAGATAATTTGTCCTTTTAGGACAATTATCTGGGCAAGCACCCACGCCAGCAAAAGGTTGGCGCGTGTAAACTTGTCTTTTTGGAGTGACAGACATGTCAGTATTGATAACTGACATTGCTTAGCAACCAATCCAGTATATAAGGTGCATGAAATTGTCGTCTTCACAGTATGTCATCTGAATTCATCGCAACATCGTCTATTATCTCTGACGAGCTGCCAGAAACAGTAAGTACATTTCTGTATAATGGACACTTTGTACAAACTTGCAAGAATTGCCGTTTGTGGAAGACTCCAAAATGCATTAGATGTCTATGAATTGGAGCTACCACAAACTGTACGAGAAGATATTTTATTGTAGTTTCGTTATTCAAAATTTAATTACATGCTAAATTCATATAGACTGCCAGAATGTTACATATTTGATAAAAGTGAAAATGTTCCGATGATTAATGAAATAGTTACTGATGCAATAGAAACTTGTTCAAAAATTAGAGCGGGTATTCCACTTACGTGGCAAACACTCTGTTTGGTTACAATGTCTTTCTTTGATACTACTACATTCTGGCAAAGTAGATTTAAAATTAAAATTTTTTTTTTATGAAGTTACTTATAAAGAATTTGTATATACTATCTGTGAAAATTGCTTATACAAATTAACTGATTCATGGCGAAACCCGCTACTACAACCACTTATAAATGGAATGAGAATTAATATGTTTACGAAGGCACCATATTTTTCATATGGTGTAACGTGTCCGCCTCATCTTAAACAGTACAGCCATTGGTGCATGTTTTGTGCAAAGAGTCCATTATTCAGAAGTGTACGTTGTGGTGGCGCGTTAAGTGCCGTATCTGATTCAGATGAAGACGATCCTGATTTGAATGATATCTTTCTTGCAGAGTGGTAATGGAGAATTTGCTGGAAGCAGTGCAGACTATCTTCACTCTTTTGGAGGCAGAAATACCAACACCGTCCTTGAAGGCGATGATATACTTAATGACGAGATTGAATTGCAAGCTGGCACAGGGAGATGGACTATTAGGCAAATACATGTTTACAATTTTGAACTATTTGACTCAATTCGAAAGTTCTTCATTAGTCTCTTCCTTTGGTTTCCAGAGCTTCTCCGAATATCTGAGATCTCTGAACGATGGTATTACACTGACGTTATTCTCATCAGAGGAGGGAACGACGTTGATGAATTCTGTAGACGAATTAATATCATTGCACAAACGTACCCAGGCCAAATTATCATGTGGAAACATGATTGGGACCACATCCACCTCATACACGACTGTATCTACTCATCCAGACGATGCCGCTGTAAATTTCGAACTGACGGATTTATTGCCAGTCGAATTAAGAAAACAACAAGACGCACTAGAGCAATCGCAGCCATGTCAGACATCGACTGGCTCAATGTTCTTTTATATTTCTACTCGCAAAAACGGGCAAGTAGGGGACAAGTTTGGCTTGGAGGAACCGATAAGCGATTGCCTGGTGAGCTTGAAATTGTACAATGGAGCAGTTTCATCGAGCAATCCCTCACAGTATTGGAGGGGCAAGACACTGGAAATGTTACTCAATGTGGAAGCGAAGTCGCCAGTGATGCAGCTTGTAAATGGCTTCATAGCAAGCGCCAGCCAATCGTTACAGGCAAAGGGTGCAATGCTGAAAAAACAGCGAAAAAGGTACTATCCCTTTTATTAAGTTATAATTGTATCCCTCCGGAAAATATAGTCAATGTAATACCATCTGCTCATTCATATTTTATTAATTTGATTGACCCTAAATTCAAACAATTTTTCGATATGGGCTTAGAATTGTACAAAAAAACAATAAATGAATTGGATTTACATGGTATAGAAAATTTATTGTGTTCTGGTTCTGAAGATAATATTTTTTATTCTCATTCAACAAATGTTTGGGAATATTATTATACTCTACAAGATTCCCTTTTTTGGCTAAATAAAATTTTATTGTTTCAATGTGAAGAACAAAATTTTTAACAAATCTTGTATCTTGGTTTAATAAAAAAGGATTGTATCAATGGCAAGAATTTGAAGGTAAAAATGTATATGTACCAAATAAAAAGTTAAACACATTATGTATTGTTGGTCCACCAAATAGTGGCAAAAATTGGTTTTTTGATTGTATAGTTTCACTTGGTTTAAATGTTGGCCACATTGGACGTTGTAATAATAAAACAAATCAGTTTGCATTGCAAGATGCTGTTAATAGACGTGTCATTGTTGGTAATGAAATTTCTTTAGAGGAGGGTGCAATTGAGGATTTCAAAAAAGTGTGTGAAGGAATTGCTTGTAATATTAAGAAGCTATATTAAGACGTACTCCGTTATTGTTCATTTCAAATTCACAACCAGTTATTTGTTCTCACCCAGATTTTAAAGATATTCGTGTACGTACAATTAGGTGGAGAAAGTTTGATGAAATAAAAGACAAGAATCGGTACAATGTATATTTTATTGTCAATTATTACAACAAAGAAAAATAAAGTATAATTGTTACATTTCAAATTACACTTGTTTAATTTCGTATTGACCCTTATAAACAGATGATTCCTCATTCCTTTTTACATTAGACATATAAATCATATCAGATACTTGAACATTTGATACAGTTGCTCTAGGGTAATGTGTCTCTAGACCATCTGCATAAACAGAACATTCTGCAATAATTTCAAACAACATTTGAGTATCAGTATATTTTGTAACATCACTATTTAAACTGCTTGCGCTTAAAGCATATGTAGGATTAATGCCTACATGTAGGCTCGGTTGAACATTTGTATCATGAAGTCTAATATTATATCCCACAGAAGCAATATCAGCTTTTTCTATTAAATTATTATATCCTGATACTTCTGCATTTGTGACGGGACTAACAGCTCCCACTAATTGTTCTCCCATTCTTGCTGGTTCAAAGGGGGTTAAAGAAAAACTATCACAGGACATAAAAGGATTACAGTGCTTATCAGCATTAATATTATACCTTTGAATTACATTTTGAGCAGTAGTTGTAATAGGAAAAATATCAACATTAGCTACTTTTGGAATTTTCAGAAAACCTAATGTTGGTTTATACGTATAGTCATCAATAACACTTCCTGTTCGTGCATCTGCATCTACTTCAGAAACACAAGACTGTACACATTTCCAACCCGAATTATGTAAACCCTTATCTTTTGAGCTAGAAACACATGCATAATAATATTTCAAATTAACTGGTTGTCCAAATTGATGTGCAGGCACTTTAGTAAGAAAGTCTGCTTCATCATTTCTATAACCATACCATGACTTCCAAATGGAATCAAACTGTCGTTTATGATCTATGGCAGTTGTTTCCATAGGTGCATTTGCAGTAAATGCTGTAGGCTTTACATTAATACCAGGTATTTTCAAATTAATACCTACAGTTGTAATCATATTCTTATTTTGATTTAATGTTGCAAGTTCTGTATCACTTGAATTAGTTGGAAAAGCAATTCTAGGATTACGTGCAATTACTTTTACAGAACAATGAACAATTCTACTACCATCAGGTAATAAATCGAATTCAGAAGGCGTCATATACAAAAATGGCCGATCAACGGGAATTTCTGCTAAAGGAGTAATCATACATACTGCTTTTTCATGTTCAATCACTTTATATGCTAAACCATATGTGAAAAATCTATGAACTTTGCGATATCTTGTAATATTACCGGTATCTAATATAGAAGGAGCAGGTAATGGATCAATACGAGTATTAGGTGAATCACCCAGTGCGTTAGCAGATGGTGCTGCAGTGCCTGTTAACGCTTTTTTTTTCTTAGATCCACCAGATTGACCTGCTGCAGCCTGTCGTTTACCTGAATCTACCTGCATTGGCGAACTCATACCTTCGTCACTGTCAGAATATGGTACTAAACGTTGTGGTTCAGAATGTTGTTGTGTTTCTTCTGGTCCTTCTTCGTCTTCGTCTTCTTCGCTATCTGATACTTCGTCGCCGACGTGATGTTCGTCTACAGAACTTGTTCCAGTGGCTGAACCAGATGTTGATGGGCGGTCGTGATCTATAGGCAAACCACGGCGAACACGAGACATTAGCCATTGTTCATAGGCATACCGTTTCTGGCCTTCATGCATAAACTCCCAATTAGACCGTTCCCACGGTGGAATTTCATAATTCTGAAGGCAAGAAACGTTACAATTAAAAAATGTAACCAAACAATAATCATAAACAACAAAAATTATATTTACATACCTGTTTTTTCGGCATTCGGCTGTTTCGGGTACAAAGTTTTTCCGATACGTTGTTCAACAGCTGTCTTCAATTTCAGGCCGTACTTTCCCACAAATGAATGCCAATTTCGTGTATGACTCCAGTCAATTGCAAAATCAATTATAGCTTTTGCATCCAATTGTTGAACTCGTTGTCTAAACTCTTCTTCTGTAAATGGTCGTTCTCTTGCTTCCTTTAACAGATTATCGTATCCTACGTCGTGCTCTTTAGCAATGGCATCGGCTCCACTGCGCGGTGCGTCTATATTTATAGGATTTTCAGGTCCTACATAATCACTGCCAGGTAAAGTATATCCTTTGTTCTGTACACGTTCAACTACTTTTTTAACGCCGTAAGCAACACCTGCAGCGGCAGCAGTTGTCGCGCCAGCCGCTGTCGCTATCTGCCCTGAAGTTGTAACACCAGCTGTGCTAATTGCGGCCCCGTCCGTGACACTCTCAGATAACAAGGGCACTGTTTCGCTAGTAGTTGCTATATAGGAACTTTGGTGTATAATAATTATGCATAATAATTATGAGTTATTTATGGTTGTTCAAAGCAGAAAGATACGTAAAGACTTATTGTAGGTTAAGTGAACGTTTCAGAGACTTTGACACATTAAGCCACAATATTGGGAAACGGCAGCAGTCGAACAAAGAAAGCCGGCACGTGTGTCGACATTGGTCTGTCAACGTGAGAAGGCCGATGACCAACGGAGTTTGCGCAGCAGCAATCAGAACTTCGACAGGACAACGACCGAGCAGACGGACGGTGCTTGCAACGAGAACAACTAACAGCGCTCTTCGCACATCAGTGCTCAATGCCCCAGAAACTGTCAGCATACTGAACTAAAGTGCGTGACGTATCTTGCGATGCAGAGGAAGACGACAGGGAAATGCCCGACCACGCCAGCATAGAGGTAAAAAAGTGGAAAGCTGGCACGTCTGTCGACATTGCTCACGTTTCTGCCCAACGTGAGTAGAATAGATCAACGATCAAAGAGTCAGTCGCCACCCTAGAAACATCGCGACATTAACAAGAACACCGAATAAATATCTCCGACTAACTGGCAGGAGCAGGTCCTTCGATCTGAGGAAGAAGATACGGAGAAACGTCTCCTGGACGGACCGACCGATGGTTAGTCAGCGGACATACTTCGCTACAGCGGATTAGACGCTTCGCTGCTCGACAGAAGAAGATGTCGTTACCGCGTCAGTTGATCTACGCAGAGGATGCCATTCCAGATATTATCAGGAAGAAGTTCTTGTGTTATTTACCCAGGTGGCTGTTGAGGAGGAAGGGACTGCAGCCTCACCATATGGGTCACCTGTGAACCTAGACGTTGATGAACCCCGACAGATGTCGAATCTGAGGGTCGCTGGTTCGATTCAGGGACGGAGCACTCCGTAGCCGCTTATTACTAACGCAGCGAGCTAATTCACAAGAAGTGGGTCACGGTCACGGTGCTGAGGAAAGAATACGACGCCTGCCATATGAGCCGTAGCCACATCAGCGGTCACTGGAATCTGTACGCTACGACTCTACCGCTCCGCACCGGCGAGGAACTGAGCGACTTAAAACACACTGCATTACGCTGTTTGTTCAAAGGGTCTTATGTCTCAATAAATGACTGTTAGTGGAACCACCAACATTTCTCTCGCACCTCACCCTGTGATCCAAAGACAGAGCCCAATCCACCGCCCACAAAGTGTCGTTTTCCCTCCCGCTGTCACTGACAAAATAATGACCTTTGTTTCTCTCTGTCACTGACGCTCAGTATCCCGTGTCACTAAACCCCGACACGCAACAACACAAACATCCTTCTTAAGAACTGTGTAGGATGTCCAAATTTGGCTCGATGTTGTGACTGAGTGCCTTAAGAATGCCATACGTACCCAAAATGCCGTTTTGGTTTGAGAGTATGTGTGCTCCCTGAATCGAATTTCGAAGTTCCTTCCCATTTGCCCTATGGCCTGCTTACTTCTGTCGTTACGTTTGATCCTGAACATACCTACATCTTGAAACTTGTTCCGACTATTACAGATTTTATTGCAGAGTTGAATTTTAGGACGTTATTTGTACGAAAACGAATTATAATACCTGCTTTGCGAAAACATTCCCCAATTTTATCTGAAGGATTTCCAGTGTAAGTTAAAGCCTTGTAAGTTTTGTCGTTGTTATTCTTAGCTGTGACGTAACTTCTATTTATTTTTTTCATTTTTTCTTCTTAATCACGTTGTAAATTTTCGCCCCTTCCTTGGTCCTGTATTCGTTCCGCACGGCCATTACTTTAAAACACTCAGTTCTTTTTCTGCTTCCCGTTGGCTCAGAGTCAGTCTTAGTAACCTCAGCGGCAATCTTAGTAACCTGCACACCACTGCATTAACATATGCCAACTTGTATACGGTGGGTTTTCGTGAGTTTGGGTTTTGAATATGCTGAATTCATATATTCCGTCATGTCTTATCACTGTTAAAATCGAAGTAGTTTATGCTGTTTCCTCAAATCCCAGAGTGAATTTAATGTTCGGATTGTGGGAAGTTATTTTATGTGGTTCGTTTTGAATGTAATTTCCTCTCATAGCTAAGTAATATCGAATGTGACAAATGAACCAGAGACCACCCGGCAGCAATAGCCCTATGGGCTGTATTGATAACGTGGATTCTGCCAAATCATTTTATTATGTGATGTAGCGTGTAAATTTGCTGATACTCAGACAGGTTACTGTTACAACCGATACATTCAGATATGTCCTGGTGCATTTGACGGTGTTCGACGTTGATGTTGGCATTTAGTATTTCGTAGAGTATTTGTTAATTCGTTATTTTACTGTAATGTCAGGTCTGAGGATCATCCATGTTCAACAGAACCCGACCTTTAAAAAAATGAAAAATAATCTATCGCGGATTTGTTCGCTGAGGACATTACGTCAATGTTTGCAAATAATCATGAATTGTTCCCAGCTTTATTAAGCTAGCGCATTTACTACGGGGACGTGCGGTGTAGCCGCGTAGTCTAGGGCGGCTTGCCACGGCCCGCGCGTTTCTCCCCGCCGGAGGTTCGAGTCCTCCCTCGGGCATGGGTGTGTGTGTTGTCCAAATCGTAAATTAGTTTAAGTTACATTAAGTAGTGTGTATGCTTAGGGACCGATGACCTAAGCATATTGATCCCATAAGATCTTACAAAAAATAATAATAATAAAAAATAAAAATTACTCCGGACTTGCCACGCTGCTGGAACCTGAAACTATGATAATTTTACGTCCACAAGTACTCACGCAGTACTGTACGTCTTCTCGCCAAGTTTCTGCGGTCGCCGCCCCTGCTTGAAGACACGATGCGTTCCTTGATAAATTCGCACTTGTAAAATATATAACAAAATCGCACAACATTTTCTCGTTTTACAGTTTGCGAGAATCATTCGTCGTTAATGTAGACATCGGGTTAGACATCACTCTTACGCAGTGATATGTAGCACCACAGCATTACGGAGAGATATTGCGCGGTAGACAAGGCACGTGGCTTTGCGATGCTCACAGCAGTTGTCATTTGGCGGTACTGTGTAGGAACGCTTGACAGCGTTCGGTTTACGTGATGGTGAACTTTGCCAGAACCACTGAGGTGCCAGGTGCACGACGCCGCCTAGCGTTCCCCCCCCACTCTCTCCTCCACCCCCCGCCCAGCCGGCTCCCGGCTGTCGCAGTCAGATTCTGACCTCTGACGCGCCCAGTGCCTGCTGTAATGCCTTCCGCATGATTGAACGCGGCCGTGCGTCATCTGGGATTTGCGCTCTGCTGCAGATTACCAATTGTAATTTGAATGTATTAGTGGTAGCTTGAAGGCGTACGAACAAATGGCGCCACATTTATTTGCATTAAGCGCACGAAATAACATATTCTCACGCTCTCGGTAACGTTGGAGCAAGAGAAAAGTAACGATGGGTGTTCCAAATGTATTTGGCCTTTTTTCTGAATGGCTTAATTTTGCATTTCTGCGCTTGTGCACGTTAAAAGGGAAATAGTAACTTTAAAGCTCTCTGAATATCGGTAAGCATTAAAGAAGAGTGGAATACTGTAATTCTGGATTACGATCTTAGACTACAGGGTTATTACAAATGATTGAAGCGATTTCACAGCTCTACAATAACTTTATTATTTGAGATATTTTCACAATGCTTTGCACACACATACAAAAACTCAAAAAGTTTTTTTAGGCATTCACAAATGTTCGATATGTGCCCCTTTAGTGATTCGGCAGACATCAAGCCGATAATCAAGTTCCTCTCACACTCGGCGCAGCATGTCCCCATCAATGAGTTCGAAAGCATTGTTGATGCGAGCTCGTAGTTCTGGCACGTTTCTTGGTAGAGGAGGTTTAAACACTGAATCTTTCACATCACTATGCGTGAAATTTGCCCGCACGCGTTCAACCGTTTCTTCGCTCACTGCAGGCCGACCCGTTGATTTCCCCTTACAGAGGCATCCAGAAGCTTTAAACTGCGCATACCATCGCCGAATGGAGCTAGCAGTTGGTGGATCTTTGTTGAACTTCGTCCTGGAGTGTCGTTGCACTGTTATGACTGACTGATGTGAGTGCATTTCAAGCACGACATACGCTTTCTCGGCTACTGTCGCCATTTTGTCTCACTGTGCTCTCGAGCGCTCTGGCGGCAGAAACCTGAAGTGCGGCTTCAGTCGAACAAAACTTTATGAGTTTTTCTACGTATCTGTAGTGTCTCGTGACCATATGTCAATGAATGGAGCTACAGTGAATTTATGAAATCGGTTCAATCATTTGTAATAGCCCTGTATACATACAGGATATCCAGAATCAAAATTGCAGGTTCAAAACGCTGTAGAATGGGAAACACTGCTCAGAATGACGTCATGAATGGAAAAAAATTAACGAAAAATTGGTCAATAGATCTAGGCTGTTAGCGTTAGAACATGCTCACCAGCAGACGGGCGGCGCGTTGCTGTTCGTCAGTTTGCGTCCGAGGTGTGCAACATGACTGTCTCCATGAAGGAACGATAACTGATAATAAAGCACTTTTACAAGTGCGGTGAATGTACGCCTGCAGAAGTTCCGGACACTCGAGGGTATGAAAAAACGCATTGGTTCGATGCCTGTTAACCATTTGGAGAAAATGCTTAAAAAATTTGAGAAGACAGGTTCTTTTGAAATGCAATGTGACAGAGGTAGGAAAACAGTTGATCCTACTTCTGTCGAAGGTGTGGTCACAGTACCATAGGAGGGTCGAGCAGTGGTGTGCTAACATGCAGTGTAGAAGGAATTGGTCGAACATAGGACAAGCCTGCATGCACGATGCATAAAATCCTTACAAACATCCTGCACTGCTATGCAAACAGAATCACTCATGTTCAGGAACTACTTAATGCCCACCAGCCAGTTAGTCAAAGTTCGTTCTGGGATTTCTTGCTCGCATGAAAATGGACAATGAATCGCCATGGAACATTCTGTGGACAGACGAAGCCCACTTACATCTCCAAAGACACGCCAATACGGAGAATTACAGAATATGGTCAAGGGAAAATCCGCACGGATGTTAACCGGTACCACTACATTCTTAAAAGGTGACAACGTGGTGTGGGTTGACAGCATCGTTTATAGTACGGTCGTAGTTTTTCGGGAGATGAGTCCTGCGGGTTCTGTTAACTGTACCGTCACTGGTAAAGGCTATATACTGACTCGCCCAAGAACCAAGTACCTATGGCCAAATGGCCCCACGGAAACTGATAAATAAATTCAGTGAAACTGGTTTATTGGATAGTAATCTGTAGTCACATCTTCTCCCGTCCGTCTCTGTTTCCACCACAGCCAACGTTTAAAAAAAAATGTTCAAATCTGTGTGAAATCTTATGGGACTTAACTGCTAAGGTCATCAGTCCCTAAGCTTACACACTACTTAACCTAAAGTATCCTAAAGACAAACACACACACCCATGGCCGAAGGAGGTCTCGAACCTCCGTCGGGACCAGCCGCAGAGTCTATGACTGCAGCGCATGAGACCACTCGGCTAATCCCGCGCGGCCAACGTTTTAAATAATTTATGACATATATTATAATTTCTATCCGATCCTACGCGTTTTCAGCTGCAATGCTTCCACCAGACTCCAGAATGGAAAAGTTTTACAGTCTGATATTTCTAAAAAAAATCATTTCGTACTTCAAACACGGATGCATTTTTTTAACCTTCTGCTGCAACAACATGATTTTAATGTTTTCTGTCTTTTCTTTTTCCAGTTTCTTTGCTAGCCTCGTTACTCTTCCATAAATAATCTCCTCTGCAGAAGGCATCACACTGTAACTTTCTATCTTGTACCATGTGTATTACTTCGTTTGTTATAAGTGTGATAATGGCCTGGGAACTCAAGGCTGACAGCTTTTGTCATATGAGTTTACTGTAATTCTAATATAATAACACGAATGAGGAAAAGGGGCCTCCAAATTACATTCTGAGTTCTTCTAACATGCACAAACTCTCCTCACTAGTAAAAGCGACCACAGTTTATCGTAGATAACCTTAATTGACGCACAGATGAAAAAGCTCTTCGAAGGAATTGATTTTTGGTGTAATTTTAGTAATGACTGTGTTAAAAAAAGAAATATAGTGACTTAAGTCTAGTATGCATATCCTGGGTTCAATGGACCCGGAGAGAGTTTTAACTTTTAATTGCTGTAGGAATGTACGCTCGTTTTCAATATTCAGTAACACATTGAAGGTAATTTTGGAAATCTGTTTCATTAGCTTTAGGTGTCACTTACATTTTCCTATTTATACTATATGTTTACATAACCTAGGTGCGATGGATCCTATGGTTCATGTTGTAGTGTCATTAATTTAGACTTTGTTGTAATCAACTAAATTTTGTTGGAATTCATGTAATGCTTTATTGGCAGGCATAAGCTATGTTGCGATTGCAGAAAATACGTTGCTGTAGTTGCTACTCTGATGAGCTGTCTGGTAGCAGTTTTGCTGGGTTGTTTAAGAGACGAAATTTTACTGTAGATGGTTACGAGTGTGTGAAGCAGTACAGTAATGTTGTACCGGTTTGGTATACAGCAGTGTGGCGTTTGATATTCGATACTCTTTTTTTTTTTTGGGGGGGGGGGGGGAGGTTTATCTGTAGCATTAAGCAATAACACGAACAGCAGTCCATTAATAGAAAAGTGTACTTAGATCATCCTTCATATTATTCGTTTTCAGTAGAGTATCGGAATTCATATTAAAAACTCAAAGAAAGAAAAGGAGCCGGAAAGAAGACAGAACACTTTTTCATTCACAGATTTTAAATCAGTTGTTACTCAGTGAGTAGCTGAAGATGATGATTTTCTTTCAAGTGTAAGTGCTACTTCGGATGAAAACCATGAAGCTGTTCCTCAGGCAGCGGCATGCAACTCTTTGCATGAAGGTTAAAGTAGTAGTGGTGGTGGTAGTGGTGCTCATGATGATGATGATAATGATGTAACTAATTATGCCTCTCGACAAGTAAACAGTGGAAGTGCTAATATGCGTATTGCTATGGAGTGAAAGGTCCCTAGAGCAAAATAAAACTCCTGCACAAAATTTGGTGAAATTTATACCGGGACCAACAAGGGCCATAATCACTCACACCTGCAAAGATGCTTAGTATTTGTTTATTCCCTTACCTCTGTGGGCGGAGTTATGAGATGCACGAACCTAAGGACAGGATTTTGCGTACCAAGCAAAATAAATTGGAATGATGTACTAGAGAACAAATATTAGTCTTCCGGGGAATTTCGCTTTGTATTGGCGCAGATAAAGGTTGGGATGTTCCAATCAGGAAGCTTTTCCTGGGAAAGTTTTCCAAGCATTTTACATAGACCTACAACGTCCGTTCAAATGGTTCAAATGGCTCTGAGCAAAAAAATGGTTCAAACGGCTCTGAGCACTATGGGACTCAACTGCTGTGGTCATCAGTCCCCTAGAACTTAGAACTACTTAAACCTAACTAACCTAAGGACATCACACACATCCATGCCCGAGGCAGGATTCGAACCTGCGACCGTGGCGGTCACGTGGTTCCAGACTGTAGCGCCTAGAACCGCTCGGCCACGCAGGCCGGCTACAACGTCCGTGAGTCAGTTTGAGGCAATAAGAAGATTTATTAGATTTGATGCCAAAAGAACAACAGAGGCTAGGTTACAAGCCCATAAGCTTGTGCTATATCCTACGTATGGAAAATATTTTTAGGACAGCAGAGGAAAGTAGTGACAACCAAAATTAATATTATGGTGAGTGAACATCTAGTTCATTTTGGGGTCTTTGTGTACTTGTGCAATATGTGTCAAATAAGCCTGGAATATATGGAATGAAAATATTCTGGATATGCGAAGCTGAAATGGTTATGATGTTGATGGGGCTGTGTATACAGGAACAGAACCAGGTGAGTCATCGTAAAAAAATGTGGCCTTGCCACAGTGAAAACCCTTGCAGACAATATTGCTAGTACAGCTAGAAATGTTACTGTAGATAATTATTTTACAAGTGTACCATTGGTGGAACATGTCTTGAGTAAAAACGGAACTGTCGTGGGAACAATGAGAATAAATAAAAGATAAATTACTAAAGAGATTAGGTCAAATAGTAGTAGATAAATAAATTAAAGTGCATTTGCATTTATGAATAAAACGGCAATGGTTAGTTTTTCGCCGAAATAAAGTGTGTAGTCCTCCTAAGTACCAAGTATCGTGATAATTCTATGAACAACGGAATCCTGAGACTGTGAAGTTTTATAACGAAACGAAGTGAGGAATGTCTGTCATGGATCAGCTAGTGCCCAATGATACACGCAAAAGACAAACAAAACGGTGCTCATGGCTCTCTGGTGCATCATAATGGATGTATACACTCTAAATTCAACAATTTACACAACACAACATTCCATGTATCAAAAAGGCATTTTGCAGAAGAGAATTTTCATCGAGGAACTTTCAGTGGAATTGATCCAATCGTATATGATCAGAACAGTTTCTAATTCCGTTCAACAGAAATCTGTATACATGGATATGTAGTAGTTCACATCCATGTCTATAGATTTCTGTAGAAAGTTCATTACTATTCATCAAACATAAGATAGCAGTAGCAGCAGCAACAGTACA
This sequence comes from Schistocerca cancellata, assembly GCF_023864275.1. Taxonomy (NCBI): domain Eukaryota; kingdom Metazoa; phylum Arthropoda; class Insecta; order Orthoptera; family Acrididae; genus Schistocerca; species Schistocerca cancellata. The sequence continues at coordinate 698,886,827 of NC_064626.1, forward strand.
ATGGGTCGTCAGGAAAGGTGTTCATTGTGTCCTGCTTCAAAGGGCAGAGAAGCAAGAAGAGTGTGCTTTAAGTGCACAAAACATATGTGCCAAGGCCATAGCAGTGTCTTGTGCAACAAGTATAAAAATTAATGTGATACTTTTTTGTTTAATGGTTTGGTCTTCGTTAACAACATAACTGGCAATTTGTAAACAGTTTTGTGTACAGTTTGTGATAAATAATTGTGATGGCTGATGTTATAGTTCCCTAAGCTAAATTAATCAAAGAAATTTATTCAGAATTGAAAACATACTCTTCTTAACTTAATAACTTTCATCCGTCTTAGGTTGTACTAATAAACCTTAAAACAAAGTGTTCGTGTAGGGTAAAATCAATAAAATACTGGTTTTCATTTAAAATCTCGTCCTGGACATAATATCCCAGTGTACCCAGGATATGTAAATGAACTAAAGATGTAGGTCATGCATAGAATGGTTAAAAGGTGATCTGAACGTGTATCGGTCAGAATGTAAAATTACATTAATTTTTTCCAAACTGCCTCTAAAAGTTGGCTTCTATACGCAGCGGACCGATTGACGTTACACTGTGGTTAGCACACTGGACTCGCATTCGAGAAGGACGGTTCAAATCCCCGTCCGGCCACCCACATTTAGGTTCTCCATGATTTCACTAAATAGCTCCAGTAAAATGTCAGGCTGCTTCCTTCGAACAGGGGATGCCCGATTTCTTTCCCCATCGTTTCGAACTCTGAGCTTGTGCTTCATCCCTAAAGACCATGCCATCGATAGGATGTTAAACTCTAACCTTCCTCCATTCCTTCCTTATGCACGCCGTAAGACAGCTTAAAACATATACGAGGTATGTTTAAAATTTCAGCAAATGCTATCATACTACGAACAAAGCTAAAGATACGAATAATTGTTCTTTATTGCCCTTCAAAATAGTCACCACCCGCTACGGCACACTTTTGATAAAGTTCGTACAGCATCGAGAAAGACCTCATATGGAATCGCTCGCAGAGCGACTGTCACACGATCTCTGATGGCATTCACGTCCGCACAACGTTCACATTTCATGGCTGCCTATAAGCGGGGAAACGAAGAAGTCGGCAAGAGCCAGACCAGTGGAGTACGGAGGGTGTTCAAGAACAGTTACCGTCTTCTGCGCCAGGAACTGGCGCATACGTATCGCGCAGTGTGCAGGGGCATTGTCATGGAGCAGCATCCATTTTCCAGCCCTGTGCAACTCTGACCGAAACCGGCGGATACGCTGTAGCAATCAGTTCAAAACGGACTCGTAAAATTCAGCATTAATAGTTTGACCTGCAGGAACAAATTACTTGGCGGTGATGCCGCTGTTGTCGAAGAAGGCGATCAACAATGTTTTCACCTTGGATTTTTTTGTTCGAGGGGAAGACGGTGAACACCATGACATCGATTGTCGTTTTGTTTCCGGATAGAACTGGTAGCACCAGATCTCATCTCCCGTGACGATGGTGTTCAGAAGCAATGGATCCTGGTCACACACGGAAATGTAATCACCAGCAGTTTCCATCCGTTTTACTTTCTGCTCGCCTGTGAGCTTGTGCGGCACAATTGGGGAGCAGATCTTCCGCTTACCCCAATCATCGCGGACGATGGTGTGCACCGTGTCCTTGCTAATGCCCAGTTCCTCCACAATCAGTCTGAGAGTCCGTCGCCGACCTTGTGCCAGCATTTGTAGCACTTTCTCGATCTTTTCTGGGGTTCGGCTTGTCGATGGCCGACCAGAACGTGGCTCATCGTCAGTTGTTTCCTCGCCTTCACGGAAGCGTCTAAACCACTCGTAAACACATTTTCTGCTCACCACTTCCCTACCATACACCTGCACCAACATTCCAAATGTCTCCGTTGCAGTCTTCCTCAGTTTGTAGCAGAACTTGATGTTAACACTTTGCTCCATTGTGCTGTGGCACTTCCTCTCACACTGACTGCGTTCAATTGGTCACAGTCTGTTTACACAGCAGTGCATGCCATGTATCGAGTCTCTGAAGATCCATGTGTGTGCACGCTCACGTGCGCCAAGTTACCGTTCAGATATGACTCCATTAGTCACACCATGTGTCCTTTTTAACGATGTATGTTGCGTCATTTGCATCAAAGTAAAAAAAATAAACGGCTTCGATTAGACATAAATTAATACAGTGCTGCCATCAGCCGTGCCTCGTTGACCACACCGGTTCCCGAGTTCCTGTGAGATCACTGAAGCAACGTCTGCCGTGGCCAGTGCTTGGCTGAATAACTGCCCTTCTGTCATACAGCGCAAACATGACGCGACACTAAAAACACACTCATTACAGTCACACTTAACACACAATTCTTACATTTGGCGAAGGAAAGCTGCCAGTGTGAACGAAGAATAGGGAAAACCTTTCCAATTACGCAGCTTAACTTACCCGTCAGGATCGCCTAGCCAGCCATGCCGTACGACTTTACTTTTACTACAATGCCGTGAATTAATATGAATACTTGTAGCCCACAGTTGTATGAATATACCGCAGACCTCTGTACATGATGATCAGCCAGCCAAGCAATATTTTAATGATTCTGTGAAAAAAAATATTTCAAAAGTATCAGCTACTTCTTTCAAACACTCTCACAGTCTAATTTCCCACAGGGCCTTCCAGCATAGGGATCGCGTAATCGACTTTTCCTGCTGTTTGCTGTATAAACCAGCCACCCGCACTACCGGGACGACGTGGGATACAAGCGGGAGCCACCTGGAGGACAGAGCGCAACATGAACGCTCTATCGTATTTCAGCCTTCCGACACAGCAGACGGCTGCTGCCGTCCGCTTCCGAGTCTGTTCTTCAAGTCCAGCCACCAGCCACATGAACGTGAACCACCTCCTCTCATGCGTCCTATTTCCTTTTATTCCCACGAACCGTGGACTAGCAGTCACCTTTAATTCGGCCCCCACTAAGCCATTTGTATTCCATACAATACCTATTGTGGATCCTAGTTGAAGGATTATGCTAATACAGTTAGAATCGTAAGTATAGGCCCAATGAATTTCTGGAATACTTGTGTAAACAATAGCTACCGTGAGGACACCGCGGGCATTAGTACGAAGGTACTACTGGCGAGTACAGCAAAATGGGTAGCCGATAGCACGGTATGTACGGGATTTAGGCGTTATGTTCACTGTATAGAGAAGTGCAAGCTTTTAGCAAGGCTTAAATACGGAGGATAGGTCTAGGTTGCCGTCTGCGGCGCGGGCCGGAGTGACCGTGCGGTTCTGGGCGCTACAGTCTGCCCGGGTACCCGGGTTCGATTCCCGGCGGGGTCAGGGATTTTCTCTGCCTCGTGATGACTGGGTGTTGTGTGATGTCCTTAGGTTAGTTAGGTTTAAGTAGTTCTGAGTTCTAGGGGACTGATGACCATAGATGTTAAGTCCCATAGTGCTCAGAGCCATTTGAAGCTACAGTCTGGAACCGAGCGACCGCTACGGCCGCAGGTTCGAATCCTGCCTCGGGCATGGATGTGTGTGATGTCCTTAGGTTAGTCAGGTTTAATTAGTTCTAAGTTATAGGCGACTGATGACCTCAGAAGTTAAGTCGCATAGTGCTCAGAGCTATTTGAACCATTTAAAACAAGTGTGTAGTCCTCCTAAATACCAAGCACCGTGATAACTCTAGAAATGAACATCATACTAAACAAGCGCCTGAGACTGTGAGGTTTTATAACGAAACGAAGTGAGGAATGGCTGTCATGGGTCATCTAGTACCCAATGATACACACAAAAGACAAACTAAACGCTGGCTCATGGCTCTCTGGTGCATCATAATGGATGTATGCACTCTAACCTCCACAATTTACACAACACAACATTCCGTGTATCACAAAGGCATTTTGCATAAGAGAACTTTCGTCGAGGAACTTTCAGTGGAATTGATCCAATCGTGTATGATCAGAAGATTTTCTAATTCCTTTCTACAGAAATCTGTATACGTGGATATGGAGTAGTTTACATCCAGGTCTATAGATTTCTGTAGGAAGTTCATTACTATCCATCAAACATAAGACAGTGGTAGAAGCAGCAACGGTACGGTGGGTCGTCAGAAGAGAAGGTGTTCATTGTATCCTCCTTCAAAGGACGGAGAAACAAGGAGAGTGTGCTTTAAGTGCACAAAACGTATGTGCCAAGACCATAGCAGTGTCTTGTGCAACAAGTATAAAAATTAATGTGATGCTTTTTTTGTTTAATGGTTTGGTCTTCGTTAATTTGTGAACACGTTTGTGTAGAGTATGTGATAAAATAATAGCGATGACTAGTGTTTCAGTTTTCTGAGGTAAATTATTCAAATAAATTTATTCAGAATTAAAACCATACCCTTCTTAACTTAACAAAATTATTAAAAAAGATTTCGCCCGTCTTAGGTTGTACGAATAAACCTTAAAACAAAGTGTTCGTGTAGGGTATAATCCACAAAATACTTGTTTTCATTTAAAATCTCATACTGGACATTATAGTCCAATGGATCCAGGATATGTAAATGAGCGAAGTATGTAGGTCATGCATACAATGGTTAAAACGGTCTAAGGTGCTGCAGTAATGGACTGTGCGGCTGCTCCCGGCAGAGGTTCGAGTCCTCTCTCGGGCATGGGTGTGTGTGTTTGTCCTTAGGATAATTTAGGTTAATTAGTGTGTAAGCTTAGGGAGTGATGACCTTAGTAGTTAAGTCCCATAAGATTTCACGCACATTTGAACAGGGTTAAAAGGTGATCTAAACGTGTATCGGTCAGAATGCGAAAGTACGTTAATTTTTCCCAAAATGTCTCTAAAAGTTGGCTTATATACGCAGCGGACCGATCGAGGTGGCAAATGGTTATCTCACTGGACTCGCATTCGAGAAGACGACGGTTCAAACCCCGGTCCGGCCAGCCAGATTTAGGTTTTCCATGATTTCACTAAATCGCTTCAGGAAAATGCCGGGAGGCTTCCTTCGCACAGAGAATGCGCCATCGATATTATGTTGAACTCTAACCTTCCTTATGCACGCCGTAAGACAGCTTAAAACATATAAGTGGTGTGTTTAAAAAGTTCGGCGAATGCCATCACACAACAAACAAAGCTAAAGATATAAACAAATGTTCTTTATTGCCAGCCTGTCTGCGGCAAAATCACAGTCATTCGCGGAATTTCAAGTTGCGTAATGGCAAGCGGACACTTTCCATTATGTGGATACGAAGTGAAGGTTAAAGAGCAGGATACAGGGTTCTAACATGCCTAAGGAAGGTGGAAGGAGCTCCCATACAGATAACAGAAAGCAGTATACATACTTTAGACGTAGGTATTCGTGACCATTTTAAAAGACATTGTCCAGGCAACCAGCAAAAGAACGTGGAGGATTCTGAAGCCAGAAATAGAGGCAAGGTTAGGGTAAGCAGACACCTAGTGTGTAATAAGACAGTGGCTTCGCCTGTTGCCTGTGTTCAATTTACTTGTCTTAGTGTGAAAGAATGGGTTTGTGTCGTACTTGACATGAGCAGCTCGTTATAATTAATGAGCAAAGAGCAGTATCACGAGTGTTACTCACCTTGTTGGTTTCCTCCAGTGAACTTTGAAGTTGGTGGCTGCATGGTTGATAAATCTAGTAAATTGTATGTGTTGGGCGAATACACCATTAACCTGAGGATCCTGGGTTTCGCCTGGAAGTTTGAGGCATTCCTGTTGATTCTTGGTTCTGTCTCTATGTAACTCACTGACCTGATTATTAATTGGAGGGGAAGCGAATTTTCATTCCTTTTCACTAGACAGTGAAATTATTATGTTGCCATTTTAGTGTACTGGCTCAGGTTGATGTGGAGAAGGAAACAGTGGAACAAGTGTATGATGATTTAAGTCATGTACCTCCCGTGCAAGCCGCGTAACTACTGCGCGTACGTCAGGCAAATCCGGTGAGTGGAAGGTCGAACTTACTGACAGTATTCCTGTTAGACATACAACATACAGGCTCTCTCCTCCGAGAATAAAGCAACCCAAGTAAGTTATTGAGGAAGTGCTTTAGGACGGAACCATTAGACCACTCCACTTAGGTACTCTTCATCCACATTTTTGTTTACAGAAGGGGATAGGGGAGCTTCTCTTGTCCTAGATGTTCGATTTGAATACAAAGATAACCTTGCATTCCCGTTTCTCCTGGTTTTGTAAGGGTAAATTCTTCACTACTTCGGCTCTCAACCAGACCTGTTATCAGATTCCGCTGTGTGAATACTGTCACCGACCACAGCCTTTGCAACCAGCTGATATCCCTGCGAGTTTAACCGTGTCCCATTCGGACTCTCAACTGGAGCTGCGATATTGTCCTGCCTCCTGAATACTAATTTCAGATATTAAATTTCAGTTCATCTGTCACTAACTGGATGACTTGGTTACCTTCAATGAGAACTTCTCTGAGCTTGTTAGAGAGGTTCAGGATGTTCTGCGCTGGTTAACGGCGTGGGGCCTAAAGTTAAGCCTTCTCATGTAAAATTTGCTGAACCACAGATGTCGTTTTTGGGACACATAGTTTCTTCCCAGGGTAATACTGTTGACCAGAGCTGCATTGAGGCCACCCACAATATCTGGCATGTAAGAGCCCCAAGGAGGTAGCACGGTTCATTGGCATGATTAATTTTTTTTGAACGTTCATACACAACTGCGCCCAAATAGCAGCTACGATGAATGAATTCAGAAAGAAAGGAAGGAAATTTGAGTGGGGTCCTTCCCAACAAGCGAACCTCGAGAGTCTTAAGATGGCATTAGCAACAATCCCCGTGCTGGTGACCACTGACTTGCTAAAACATATGTGGTTCTAACGGATGCGTCTAAGTCAGGTATGGCGGTTGGTCTTTTGCAACAACATTAATCAGCGAGAAGACTGGTAGATTTCATGATGTTTCATAGCGTTTCATGGTGTTTCAAGATTAGAGAGTCAAACTAATCAGTTTGTGAACCGGAATCATTGGCTGTTCTCTTTGCCCTTGACAATTTCAATATGTATCTGGAGCACTGTCTATTTATCCAAGGATCTGATAAACAAGCCCTTAATTTGAGGACAGGATGCATAGTTAGACGCGCAATTCGGATCTTCCTCCCTCCCAGTTTTGTGTGCGTCGTGTACGTGGAGGGATTAATGTCGTTGCTGACAGCCTTCGTCACTTGTTTGGGGAAGAGGATAGTGAGCCATCAGGGAAACAGTCAGGACGAAGCGCAGTTCACAGGCACTGTACTCACTTATCTCCTCGAGTTGTTTAAGTACATGGCGAAACATCAAGATTCCAATGCTAGGATAAAAGAAAGCAAGGAGAAAATAAAAGGGGAAGGAGAGGTGAGGCCTACGGCCTAAAGGGAAATGTTTTGTGCTGTCCAGCTACAAGAAATGAATTGGACAAAATATTTTTACCTCCAGAATTAATTCCTCTAATATGTAAGTATTACCAGGACTCGCCTGTTGGTGGCCATTTAGGAATTTTTACGACTCGAATGAAGATAATCATAAATTTTATGTCGCTGACCTAGGACAAGGTACTTAAGGAATGGGTATAGAATGAGAATTTGGCTCTGCAGTGGAGCGCACGCTGATATGAAACTCCCTGGCAGATAAAAACTGTGTGCCGGATCGAGGCTCGAAATCGGAACCTTTGCCACGAAGGACAAAGGCCCCAATTCGGTTTTAAGCTGTCATAAAGTTTCACGGTTCTAACAACCCTACCACAACAAAGGTCAAAAAGTAATTGTGATTGTAGTGTTGCTCACGCTGCTAAATATTGCAATTTCGGGCAACAACAAAGTTATATTATGTGGCAGGTGTCATTAGAGCACAGTTAATAAAGTCATTTCTTGAAATAATGGATAAACTGGGCACTCATCTTTTCGTGTGTCCCACGCTGGTCTCGTTGCGAACTCATGGCTCAATCGTCGAAAATCTGGGTAGTGATGATTCCAAGCTCGGATGCAAAGAGGCCTAGGTGTTATTCTGCGATATTCAAAAGTTTTATAGATGTGTTTCATAAACCATTCTTGAAGATTAAACTTTTGCAAGTTAGGACAATGGTGATGTAAAAAAAGTAATCAGCACTCCGAGTTTAAGTTACACTCCTTTTTTATTACTGTTGTTGCAATATCGCGTAACTCGTTGCAAAACATCACTGCACAATATAAAACATACTTGAAAATATCTTCCTCACTGTTAAAGTTCACATTTCATAAACTGACTACAATTTGCGTCTTTTTAACATGACGACCAAAGCTTGACTCTCTAATAACCGCTTACGCGCCCAAAAATCAGAGTTACAAGTACGTCAAAGATCATAGTGACAAAAGAATGAATACACATAAGAATAATATCATTGCAATTCTCTACATTAATGAAATCAAATCTGAATGTTGTCACAGAAATATGTAAACTATTTTACAGAAACACAGTATAATATTGCTGGTATCGAGAGGTTGAGGTGAGGTGCCGTAATGGTTACGTAATTCAAGTACCATTACAAGGTGTGAGCACAGTTGCAAGACTTGCGGCATGAGTAAGCCAATGACAAGCACATAACCTACGCAGAGGGTATACATAGACTATGTAGACCTTATGTTACCATTTAATTTTGCGCTGTATTATAAATTCGAATAGTGAGGGTGTATACCAACGCCTTCTTCTTAATGTATGCCATGAATTCAGCAGCTATGTCACAACTAATTTCCTTTCACCTCTCGGTGACACAAATTCTAAGCTTTGATCGCTGTGGAGAATGGATTGTCACCCCGATGGGCATGTGGGGCGCCGTAACTGCTATCTATCTCCACAGCCCGTCTGCGGCGCCGGCAGAGTGGCGATGACGCGGCTTTTAGGGCTCTCCTGCCGTCACTCGCGTAGGTCAGCCGTTGCCGCAAAGTGGTCCGCCGGGGCCAGATTGCCGCTGGAGAGGCGCCCCCTCCATTACTGGCCCACCTCGTACGTCACACTGCAAGTCACTCGTGCTCCTCCACCTCTGTTACGTCAGCCAAAAAATGTTTCAGCGTCGGCAGGCATACTACGTTTACGATTAGGTTTCAATTATTCAGTTTCAAGTAATAAAAAAGAAAGCAAATATAGATACAGAAAAACTATTTATTGGAAAAAGTTACACGTCTTAAACCATCTTTCTGCACAGCTCTCACCATTTTGTAGGCATTTACTACAGTGTGGTACTAGGTGTTGTATGGCTTCCTCGTAGAAGTTGCCGTCTGTGTTTCTCTTGCAGTAACTTGTACTTTGAGCTCGTCGTCGTTGTTGAATTTATTACCACCACAGGGCGTTTTCCGGTGAAAAAGACATAGAGGTTGTTAGGGTTGCGATCAGGGCTGTACGGAGGGATATGAAACGAGCTCCAGCTAACGTCCTGTTAGAGCTGCTGTATTGTGTTCGCTGTGTGAGCTCGGGCATTGTCATAAATCAAACCAGTAACGTTTGTGACCTTTCCGCGGCGCTTAATCCGTATTGCACGACACAGTTACATAAGTCTCACAGTAAACATTTCTACTGTTTGTAAAAAATGAACCAGTAGAATGCCGTGTATTTCTCAAAAGAAGTGTCAGGACTTGCTTGGGTTTAAACTTTACTGATGGCGCGGTGTATCTCCATTTCGTTGACTGTTGTTTCGATTGAGAGGTTTCATAAACGACACAAGTCTCATCCATGGTCACTATCTCGTCCGCAGCTTGTGGTCGTGCGGTAGCGTTCTCGCTTCCCGCGCCCGGGTTTCCGGGTTCGATTCCCGGCGGGGTCAGGGATTTTCTCTGCCTCGTGATGACTGGGTGTTGTGTGCTGTCCTTAAGTTAGTTAGGTTCAAGTAGTTCTAAGTTCTAGCGGACTGATGACCATAGATGTTAAGTCCCATAGTGCTCAGAGCCATTTTGTTACTATCCTACTTTGAAAATCATCACCATCTGTGTTGTACCGAGTCAAGTACGCTGCCCAAAAGCTATAATTTTCTTTTCCACGAGCCAATCCCACATTAACCTCCGTAAACCTGTCATATCTGTCGATGAATGTCGAATGCGACAGCTTTAGAGTTCTCCGCATTCAGAAAGCGAAATATAGATCTACACTCCTGGAAATTGAAATAAGAACACCGTGAATTCATTGTCCCAGGAAGGGGAAACTTTATTGACACATTCCTGGGGTCAGATACATCACATGATCACACTGACAGAACCACACGCACATAGACACAGGCAACAGAGCATGCACAATGTCGGCACTAGTACAGTGTATATCCACCTTTCGCAGCAATGCAGGCTGCTATTCTCCCATGGAGACGATCGTAGAGATGCTGGATGTAGTCCTGTGGAACGGCTTGCCATGCCATTTCCACCTGGCGCCTCAGTTGGACCAGCGTTCGTGCTGGACGTGCAGACCGCGTGAGACGACGCTTCATCCAGTCCCAAACATGCTCAATGGGGGACAGATCCGGAGATCTTGCTGGCCAGGGTAGTTGACTTACACCTTCTAGAGCACGTTGGGTGGCACGGGATACATGCGGACGTGCATTGTCCTGTTGGTACAGCAAGTTCCCTTGCCGGTCTAGGAATGGTAGAACCCATGGGTTCGATGACGGTTTGGATGTACCGTGCACTATTCAGTGTCCCCTCGACGATCACCAGTGGTGTACGGTCAGTGTAGGAGATCGCTCCCCACACCATGATGCCGGGTGTTGGCCCTGTGTGCCTCGGTCGTATGCAGTCCTGATAGTGGCGCTCACCTGCACGGCGCCAAACACGCATACGACCATCATTGGCACCAAGGCAGAAGCGACTCTCATCGCTGAAGACGACACGTCTCCATTCGTCCCTCCATTCACGCCTGTCGCGACACCACTGGAGGCGGGCTGCACGATGTTGGGGCGTGAGCGGAAGACGGCCTAACGGTGTGCGGGACCGTAGTCCAGCTTCATGGAGACGGTTGCGAATGGTCCTCGCCGATACCCCAGGAGCAACAGTGTCCCTAATTTGCTGGGAAGTGGCGGTGCGGTCCCCTACGGCACTGCGTAGGATCCTACGGTCTTGGCGTGCATCCGTGCGTCGCTGCGGTCCGTTCCCAGGTCGACGGGCACGTGCACCTTCCGCCGACCACTGGCGACAACATCGATGTACTGTGGAGACCTCACGCCCCACGTGTTGAGCAATTCGGCGGTACGTCCACCCGGCCTCCCGCATGCCCACTATACGCCCTCGCTCAAAGTCCGTCAATTGCACATACGGTTCACGTCCACGCTGTTGCGGCATGCTACCAGTGTTAAAGACTGCGATGGAGCTCCGTATGCCACGGCAAACTGGCTGACACTGACGGCGGCGGTGCACAAATGCTGCGCAGCTAGCGCCATTCGACGGCCAACACCGCGGTTCCTGGTGTGTCCGCTGTGCCGTGCGTGTGATCATTGCTTGTACAGCCCTCTCGCAGTGTCCGGAGCAAGTATGGTGGGTCTGACACACCGGTGTCAATGTGTTCTTTTTTCCCTTTCCAGAAGTGTATTTTCACGAGCGGTGGGACTTCCAGTCAACCTCGCCATTCTTATCAAGCAGTATAAAACACAAAAAACACTCAGATTACTCAGAACGGTGTGATAATCAGATGATTTAAATACGTTACATTGTATATCCCTGCGTACACTGTGTACACTCACTATGTGTATATACATGCAAACACATATAATTGACATCTGTGTGACTAGAGATTAAAATATATAATTTAAAATACACTCTAACTGATATCCTTTTTTTAGTTAAGTCTTCAACCTCGTTCGATCTTTTGATGTCATTCCACCCTTCCACATGTTCCAGCCGTAGTCATGTCACAGCTACTTTTAGCAATCACTCTTCCTTTTCCAGAGAAAAGTTATATTTTTAAGTGCACATTGCTTTAATTTAACCTCAAACAGTTTCAGTGGCACTGAGATGGTAGTGATACGATTGAAGACGTATAATGTTATAATATCTTTGTTTACATCGTCCTCTCCCATAGAAGATGTTAAGCTAAGCCGGTTCTGGCGCTGCAGTCTGGAACCGCGAGACCGCTACGGTCGCAGGTTCGAATCCTGCCTCGGGCATGGATGTGTGTGATGTCCTTAGGTTAGTTAGGTTTAATTAGTTCTAAGTTCTAGGGGACTCATGACCTCAGCAGTTGTGTCCCATAGTGCTCAGAGCCATTTGTTAAGCTAAATTGTTATTGGATTTTCCGTCTCTCAGTAGTTAAATTATGCACGAAATGCAGTTCTCCTGTATTTACAAAACAAAAAACATAGTCTATGGACTTTCTGGAAATATGGATACGTAATCTGTACGATTCGGTCTTTGCAGATTGAAAATAGTATTTGTTTATAAAGTTGGCAAACAATTTACTTTCAATTAGAGCTCATGTTTACGTATTCGGAAAATCACTGCTGTTTCATTAAGTCAGTGGGGATTGAGTTTAAAAAAAAACTTGCTTCAACAGTCACTCTTGGTGGTAGATTTTCCCCTTTTTTAAAACCATTACCACTTCATAAAATTTCACAACAGAAGTGATACCACTGTTTCTCGTATTCTGCACTCGCATGCAGAGTTTTTGTCGTGTTTATGTGTGTATGTGTGTGTGTGCGTGTGTGTGTGTGTGTGTGTGTGTGCGTAGGGGACAGAGAGTATGAGTTTAGACCGAGAGGGCGGGCAGAGAAAATGTGTGTGTCAGTGAAAATTAATGAAGATGCTTTAGATGTTCAGCAGAGATGTGCATGAAAAGGGTGGGGGCAATTGTAATGGTTTAAGTTTGGGGCGAGGGAGAAGGAGGGACAGTGATTATAAGGAAAACAATTGAGAGGAGATGGTTATGGTTAACTGGAGATATGTGGCGTCCGAGGGAGGGGGGGATGAGTGACAGTGAGTTAGTGACATATGGATGTATGTAGAGATGGGGTCAAATGACTGTATTTAATATAAGACTAAATGGTATACTAATTTAAAAATTGCGTGGTTTGCCATGTTAGTTTGATCATTTAAGAACTGTTTCTTTCCGTTGCCTTTTCTTAATGTGATAGTTTCCTTGTAGGGTGAGAAAATGTTTCTAATTTTTGTTTATAGCGTATTATGTTATCTCCTGTCCTCAACGCGACGTTATTTCTCTGTTTGCATTTGTGAAGTATTTTCTAATGACAGCCAGCAGAATATCTACAGTATTATGGAGGTGAATTTGATCTACATGTTCAACATACCTCCACAACATCATTAAAAAGTCTTCGTAAGTCAGTAATTTGTTTTTGCTTTACCTGATACCCACATTCTATTGTGTATGTAGGGTTAACAATTTTATACGTGAATCACTGATCATTCTGAAGAAGACGTTTTTAAGATAGTCGAAACCTAGTTCAAGACCTTTCCGATATATCTTGTCCTGTTGCAACTGATTTGGCTGCTTTTTCACTTTTTCCTGTACGAAGCGTACATTTAAGTTGCTACCTCATGCCATGTTCAAGATTATAAATCGTATTTGATCTAGAAGACAAATCCACGATTCAAAGAAAATCCATAGCATTAACTTCAAGTGGATCAAGAACATGATATCTGCACTAAAAGACAAATTATCGGTAGTGCTAACTACGATTATGAATGGAAAAAATAATGTTCTTTCCATAAGGCAAACACTAATGTGAAAAGAAGTCACCTAACGGGAACTGTTGTTGTGCATTTGTTAAAACATCTACCAATATTGTACGATGGTACCATATGTGATAATATCCTCGACGTGTATTCATTGAAACTGACATTTTCATTATAAGGACCATCGGCCGATGAAACAAAAACCACACTGCTTTGCACGAATTTCAGTATGGCTTACGTGGATTGGGACATCAAACGCAGCACAATCGCGAACCACATTGTGTTATTGAGGCCGTGGGTGAGAATAATTGTCTGAAAGTCACTTGGAGGACAACGCAAGGGGACCACCGCACTTGGGGTTTCCATAACGGGACACTGTCCGACAATGGCAGTCCCAGTCGTCTCGGTCTCATCCCTGAATCACTCTCAACGTCTCCCGGGCCACATTCTCCGCACCAGTACTCTACCACGGCAACAGCACGACACATCTGCAGTCACCGCAGACGGCAACGGCGCTGGAACAAGTCATTCAGGTGAGTGGGACTCGACATACAATTGGGCATGTAATTGTGATGGGTGTGCCCTCACTCAAGACGTCTAGGGACTGATAGCTATGATTGCTGATAGTGAGCCGGGTGTTTAACATTCCAGAAGATTTGAATTTCCGCCGCATCCGGTAGTGATACGCTTTTTACAGTCGTGGTAAGTCCTGGTCCCGGTTTTCCTGGAGCGCGAGGCGGCCTCGACCGAGTTGGACAGTTCCTCTTGTTCCACCGACTAGTGTGGAAGCGGTGGTCAGCCGATATCACGTGTCACCTTGCGGAGCACTGCACTTTGCGAATAAACGTTCGTGTACTACGTGGCATGTACATATATCGGGAAAGTTTGTTTTGCTGGTGCCTTTAGAAGTAGGAGAGTCGATTACATTCACATCTCATTTTGAACGCCACCTGAAGAGACATTTGTAAAAGTCGTTGTTCACGTACAATAACTTATTTAAGACTTAGTCACGATTCGACAGTAAGAAATTATTTTGTCCGTTAAGGAAGCCGAAAATTTAACTGTGATTAAAGGCTCGAATTTGAAAACAGGAAAAGCAGGAAAAGGAAATGCAGTCGGAGTACATAAAATGGAGGAAAGGAATGAAAAGAGAAGTCACCTGGTCGAATTTTGCACGGAGACTGTAACCGTGGAAGAGATGTGGAAACACGAGAAGGTTTCAGATAGGTTTCTTAATGGAAAAATAGTATTTTTATGCTCGGGGCCAATGTTTTGTAAATTTCTCGAACGAGTCCAGGTTAGTTTCCTGTGTAATGAGACAAACCCTTAATTTCATTATTTAACATTTAAATAATTCTTCACATTCGGATTATCAAGCTACATCACAGGAAAGACGGTTATAATGATATATTCCACCCACATCAGTGCGTGGGGAGCAAAATGTGTTGTCTTTCATAACAAGAGTTTCTCACAACCATACTAGCCGCGGGCACAATTACCCCTTCGTAAAGTGCGTATGTAAAACAGAACGAGCTCAACTTGTTGCTTCATCACTATGTCAGCGCACATAACACATTAAAACAAATTGCGGTAACTACTAAAGTGAAAACGCGCATCCAATGGTCAGTGACACAAAATAAAAACTTTGATCCAGAATGAGATTTTCACTCTGCAGCGGAGTGTGCACTGATGTGAAACTTCCTGGCATATTAAAACTCTGTGTCGGACCGAAACTCGAACTCGGGAGAGCTTCTGTGAAGTTTGGAAGGTAGGAGGCGAAGTACTGGTAGAATTAAAGCTGTGACGACAGGTCGTGAGTCGTGCTTGGGTTGCTCAGATGGTAGAGCACTTGCCCGCGGAAGGCAAAGGTCCCGGGTTCGAGTCTCGGTCCGGCAAACGGTTTTAATTTTCCAGGAAGTTTCATAAACTTTGATGATTCCCAAGGGGGCGAAATTAACTAATTTGCTAAACGATGAAACAGTGTTTCGTTCATAACAAACGGACATTAATCCTGACGCTAATCGGCAGGATATTTGTAGGGTCTGGTCTCTTGCCATAATTTATAGGTTATGAACTGTAAATTAAAGCTGAAGAAATTTCTGAAAGATGTTAAAGAGATGGAACCTGGATAAGATGAAAGACGTAGAGGCTGTTGAGGGAGCAATAGGCAACTATTGGTCGAAAATAGGAAAGTAATGCAACTAAAAATGTATTGGTAACATTGAGAAATGAAACAGTGAAGGCAGCAGAGGCAGCGAATGAAACAAAATATGTTGATACAATTCTCATTCATTCTTCAGTATCAGTTGCACATTTATTTAAATGCATGACTGTTGCAACCTGTTTAGATAATTTTCAGATCTATGTATTTGCACCGTTGTGTCTTTGTCAGAAGCTCATATCAGAGTAGTCGAAATGACGTGCTGGCAGGCACGACGGGTTGCTGGCGCAACTAGATAGATCTGAAGATGACCCATACGGATCGAAACATCTCATGTAAGAGGTCGTTCAATAAGTAATGCCCCAAATTTTTTTTCTCAAAATATATTTACTGTTAAGAGTCTGAATTTGGTGAAAATATACATCAACATGTCTTGACCACGTCCTATTTTTCTATGTGGTCTCCAACACGTTCTACGGCCGTACGCCAACGTTGTTGAAGAATATGTATTGCTGTATTGCCTACTGATAAAAACTCTTGTCAACTTCAAAGTTTGTTCCCCGTAGAGAATGTCTCCGTCGATATCAAAACGCTCCAGTAATTCAGATGAAATGACATTTCTTTGAATCTTCTGGTCCGCTGTGAATATTCGTGGAACACATCGTGAGCACCTCTTTGAATATCCGAAAGTCTCCATCAGTGGATGCGCACTTGCAATGCTGACTGACAACGTTAGCGGCAATTGTCGGGTTGTGAAGCGCCGGTCGGCGAGCATTGGCTGTGACAGGACGTCCCGAGCGTGGCTAATCATGGAGCTATTTCCTGAGACTTTAACTTTCTGTACCCATCGCCCAACTGTATTCCTAGCAACTGCAGCATCACCACACATTGCTCACAAACGTTTATGGATGTTCACCACGGTTTCTTTTTCTGCACACAAGAATTCAGTAACAGCACGCTGCTTGTAACGTGAGTCGTATGTAGACGCCATTTTGACGCTGTACTCCAGCCTACCATCTGCCTGAACGGTTCGAAACTTCACTGACACACAGAACAAACATGAAATGCGAAGTATCAACAAGGACATTTGTCTATGTATATTAATGGCTCAAATAAAAAAAAAACACACTGATTATTGAACGATCCTCGTATTTAATAAAAAGTGTGCAGCTGGAACTGAAGAATAAACTGTTCTCTCGGGACGAATACCCCGCCTATAGTACAACATGTTAAACTTAATTGACGAAAGGAGAAGATATGGACATTCAGAAAAATACGCTGGGGAAAGGATGTATAGACGTCCACCAAACGATATTGAAAGGAAGTGAAATATAACATGGGTAGAATTGCTACAGGAGAAATGCAAAGCTATAGAGACATACGCGGCTTTGAGAAAGATAGATGCCGCATGTAGGAAAATTAAAGAAACCTTTGGAGAAGAGATAGTTATCTGTATGGTAATTAAGAGATCAGACCACAAGCAAGCAAAGATGGGTAGGCTGAATTATGGTACGCATGTGTAAACTATAAAACGGAAAGGAACTTGAGGACAGAGTTATGTAACCAAAGGAAGAAGGTCATGAAAATGAGATGGCAGATGCTGTGCTGCGAGAACAATGTAACAGACTTGTGAAGGTAGAAGTCGAAACAGGGAACAGAACATGGAGTGGACAATTATTCCCTGAGAATCATTGAGATCCTTGTGAGAACGAGTCGCTACAAAACTATCCCACCTGGTATACAAGATACATGAGGCAGGAGAAATACCCCCGGATTTAAAGATAATGTAATAATCCCAATGTGAAGAAGTGTATATGCAGTCGACTGAATTGAAAAAACTGATCTGATAAATCTGAAGTATTCTTAAACCAAGCGGAGCACACTATTAAAGTGTGATGGACGTCGCGAGATACAGGGCAAAAAGTTTTCACGTTGTGCAATAGAATGACTTAATTCAAGTTGACAGTTACTGCTGGTCGAAATATGAGCAAGAGAGATGAAGTACGGCAAACAAGTTCGTAATGAGTGCAGAATTGCAATCCGAGCGAAAACATCTCTAGAGATTAATTTCACACCTCATTAACTCTCCGTGATAATAAACACAACTACACAACCAACAAATAATTAGACACGCTGAAGCTAAAATTTGAAGTTCACCACGATCCCAGAACGGCTGGAAACACCGCGGCTGTACGTTTTGATTATATAATGGCTATTCTCAGTGAAATCAATTGCTGTGTAAACAAAAAATATGCACGTAGAGTTAGATTTACGCGTCAAAGTTCACTTCTTAACTTGATTCTAACGACAATATTGACTACAGGAAACAGGCGTTATATTAATTGTCGCCTTCAGTTTACTGTGATACAACAATGAGTTTCAGTTTTCACATCAGTTTTTTATACAACTAAAATATACATTTCAGCATGTTGCACTTAACGTAGTTTACAGGGCATGACATCATGGCCCAACTGGGATAATATGAAATAGTATTATAGCGTGAAGTTCCATGAAACACTCTCTAACATACAAGAAAGGACGCACCACGAAGGAATTATCCGAACTAGACGGAACTCTGTAGAAGTGATCTACGAATACAGAAAAACAAATGATTACAGTTTCAGAAAAGACTAGATGATTTATTTAGGAGAAATAGCTTCACAAACTGAGCATGTCAATAGCGCGTTGGTCCACCTCTGACCCTTAAGCAAGCACCTACTCGCTTTAACACTGATTGATAGGATTGTTGGATGTTCTCCTGAGGGATACCATGCCAAATACTGTGCAACTGGCTCTTTAGATCGTCGAAATCTCGACTTAGTTGTAGTGCTTGGTTTTCGGTCGTATGGCGGGCGACTATCAAGTTCGTATCTCACTTCCTTCTGGGAGCTCTACAGACACGATTTTGGCTCGAATCTTATTGACTGGAGCACTGTCTCCAGCGATAAGTCCCGCTTCGAATTGAGCCACGATGACCAGCATGTCTGGAGACACCCTAAACTGTCACACGCCATACGGCCCTACAGTCTGGAGTGATGGTGTGGGCTGCCATTTCTTTTCATATCAGGAACCCTTTAGGTGTCATCCACGGCACCCTTGCAGCACAGCGGTTCGTCGACGAATTCTATGTTCCATTTTGCTGCCCTTAATGGCTAGCCATCCTGGGTTAACATTTCAGCAAGATAATGCCCGCCCGGAAACCGAGAGATTCTACTGCTTGTATTCATGCTTGACAAACCCTACCTCGGCCAGAAAGGTTTATCCAATTGAGAACGTTGAGGGCACTATGGACAGGGCTCTCCAACAGGCTCGGGGTTTTGACGAGCTAATGCGCCAGTTGGTCAGAGTTTGGCACTGTATCCTTCAGGAGAACATCCAATTCAAATCAGTGCCAAGGGTCAGAGGTGGACCAAGGAGTCATTGGCTTGCTCAATTTGTGAAGCCCTTTCTCTTGAATAAATCATTTAATTTTTCTGAAATTGTAAATATTTGTCTCTCGCCTCTCTGTACATGTACATTACATCTGCCGAATTCCGTCCCATTAGGAGGATGATTCGTTCGTGGTGCGTCGGCTTTTATTTTTTCCCCCGAGTGTATATGACACTGGATATTCAAAAGGGATAACATAATTAGCACTAGCGAATGTGTGTACATGCTACACGTCGTGCGGCAAGAGGAATTTGGACCAACAAACTCGTAACAACTGAAATCGTGATTACTCAGTAAAAGTATGCGCGTATGTTGATGAAGGAAGGCATCACGTGTTTTTATAAAAGATGCCAAACCGAATCAAGTCCTAAGTCTTTTGAAGTAACTTTTGAAGGGAAGGAGATTAATATCTAACTACCTATAGATGGGTGATGTTATTAGACATGCAGCTCAGTTCGGCTTGGGGCGGATGGAGCCCGTATTTGGCGTGACGTTTTCAAAGGAAACGTCCCCGTATTTTGTGAGAAGTGACTGAACGAAATCACGTAAAATCTGTATCTGGATTGTACAATTAATATATTTATTTGATACAATCACATATTAAGGGTGCAATAAGGAGGATAATTACTATCTGCACAGCAAAATGTATTAATTTTTCCCTAAATCTGGATGTTTCACAGGGAACAGCACGCCTTTCTTCCAGGACGCTAGTCCGCTGCGTTTAAAACTCCGCCACTTCTCTCGCTTTGAACGAAAAGAAATACCCTGGGAAACCTTTACATGGATGCGTTGGCAGAGGAACAAGTTTGATCACAGTTCTTGGTAGCACTTACCAGACATTTCCTATGGTAGTGCAACAACACAACAACATTTGTCTGTATAGCACAATTCAACTGTGGAATGCGGGGAAAACGTTCGTTATTAGTGGAATTCGAGGTAACACACAGTCAGTGCGCAGAGGTGAACACCATGTAGGTCGCTGGAATGCACACGAGCTAATTAAAATGCCGTCGCACAGTGCTGATCCTGGCCACTAATTTTGGCAACAGTACATGTGGCTGCGCAAAATGACGCTGCCGTCTGTTGGATAGAAAGCAGAACATTTCACCAGCGGCTGTACAAAACATTTAACAACGCTTGTTTTGCGAAAATGCAGACCTAGAGTTACACACTCAGGTCGACACAATGGATATAACTTATTAACTTACCTCCATAAGCTTATCATCAAACTACGAATTCGCTAACCTGAAAGAAAGGAAAAACAGAAAACTGCGGATTATTCGGACTTAGAAATAACGCATTATCATAAACAAATGAACAGGACAACAATATTAAAGTAAAGGACTGCCCCTGTTAATAACTAGGTAGGAATCCAGAAACTAGACTGATGTAGGAAAGTAAAGCAAGTACTCCATCATACTTTCTTGTATCGTACTTGTTTATACACATTAACTTGTGTTGCAAAGCGTAAAATGAATATAGCAAAATTAATGTAATGAAATGTGTCCTTACTCCTGTTATGGTTAAAGATCGTATCAGCAATCTGCTTGGCAAGAAAAAGTATGTTTACAATTCTCCACCTTAGTGGGGCTACACCAAACTAGAAAGTCGACCGGTGTGGCGGAGCAGTTCTAGGCGCTTCAGTCCGGAACCGCGCGACTGCTACGGTCGCAGGTTCGAATCCTGCCTCGGGCATGGATGTGTGTGCTGTCATTAGGTTACTTAGGTTTAAATAGTTCTAGGGGACTGATGACCTCAGATGTTAAGCCCCATAGTGTTCAGAGCCATTTGAACCATTTGAACAAACTAGGAAACCTGATTTTTTGCACTTTTCGGTTGTCCGTTTGACTCTTGGCTACTTAATGTACACTGTTCAGTGCTACAGAGGAACATCTGTCAGTATCTACTGCTGGAACACAATACAAATTTCAGCAAACAGGTAAATGTTAAACCAGGGAGAATTTCTGTGCGGCAAATGAATATCTTGAGTCGTTCAGTTGTACCGTAATACGGACTGGTAGTAATGAGATACAGTAACTACAATGCTATAAGTAGATAAATAGTTGTAATACCTAACCAACGTGCAGTGTTGAGATACTTATGTAGCCTACGTGTCAATAATACCATCTACGTAGTCAACAATGTTTGGTGGGCCTCACGTTCCCCCGTTCTTTATATTTTTGTCCAGTTTATACTTTCAAAAAGAAATCGAGTGTATTTTTTGATTTCAGAGCTTTCTTACAGCATTAGTTGGTTTGTTATGAGTTTCAGAAGAAAAAGATTGTGGAGGAAGTTTTACAGAATTTAGAGCCTCATGCATAGATTACAATATTCTTCTGAAGTTGCGACACTTTATCTTTCCAGTTTAATTTATTTTCTATAGACACCAAGTAGAAACATTAAAAATTATATTTTTAATTTCTTGTTATATTTCTTAAGCTGATTAGTAAGGAGTGTTTTAAATGTAAACTAGACAATATACTAAAACATGTTTATGTTCTTCCGTTCATGGTTCTTTGCTTGTCATGAGGGAAAACCAACCTGAATTCGCCACCTTGCTTGCCAGTTGCGACAGTCTTAATTGATATTCACCATCTGATACCCGTGCTTTATTTAGAAATACCATCTCCTGTGGTATATCATATCAAGAGCCACAAAGAAGAGCGAGTATTAATTTTAAGCTAAGGAAGCGGGAGGAACAACTAAAGGAGACAGTATTGATGACATTATTGGCAGTCATGGAAGAAATAACTTCAAGAATATACAACGGTAGAAAGTAATTAAAACATCCAGAAGAATGGGCCAGAACTGTTTCCAAAATAAGACGCCAGCGTGGAGAATCCTAGATATCATCTAGGAAAGTGCGTATTCCAGGAGTACGCATGAAAGATCCATACTGAGACGACTGCAGATTGAGTTTTAAAAAGTTTACCATTGCAGAAAGATTGAACATCTTTGAAAAATATTTTAAATTAGGGACGTTTGAAAGAAATAACACCTTATTCTCAGTAAAACAGACAAGATGTTTGAAGAGTCTAACACATGAGTGAATAGAATATAAAACTTCACTATTATCGTCTACCCCCCCCCCCCCCCCTCCCCATGAACCATGGACCTTGCCGTTGGTGGGGAGGCTTGCGTGCCTGAGCGATACAGATAGCCGTACCGTAAGTTCAACCACAACGGAGGGGTATCTGTTGAGAGGCCAGACAAACGTGTGGTTCCTGAAGAGGGGCAGCAGCCTTTTCAGTAGTTGCAAGGGCAACAGTCTGGATGATTGACTGATCTGGCCTTGTAACAATAACCAAAACGGCATTGCTGTGCTGGTGCTGCAAACGCAAACGGCTGAAAGCAAGGGGAAACTACGGCCGTAATTTTTCCCGAGGGCATGCAGCTTTACTGTATGATTATATGATGATGGCGTCCTCTTGGGTAAAATATTCCGGAGGTAAAATAGTCCCCCATTCGGATCTCCGGGCGGGGACTACTCAAGAGGATGTCGTTATCAGGAGAAAGAAAACTGGCGTCCTACGGATCGGAGCGTGGAATGTCAGATCCCTTAATCGGGCAGGTAGGTTAGAAAATTTAAAAAGGGAAATGGATAGGTTAAAGTTAGATATAGTGGGAATTAGTGAAGTTCGGTGGCAGGAGGAACAAGACCAGGGCTCTTAGAAATCCTTGGGTAACAGAAGAAATATTGAATTTAATTGATGAAAGGAGAAAATATAAAAATGCTGTAAATGAAGCAGGCAAAAAGGAATACAAACGTCTCAAAAATGAGATCGACAGGAAGTGCAAAATGGCTAAGCAGGGATGGCTAGAGGACAAATGTAAGGATGTAGAGGCTGATCTCACTAGGGGTAAGATAGATACTGCCTACAGGAAAATTAAAGAGACCTTTGGAGATAAGAGAACCACTTGTATGAACATCAAGAGCTCAGATGGAAACCCAGTTCTAAGCAAAGAAGGGAAAGCAGAAAGGTGGAAGGAGTATATAGAGGGTCTATACAAGGGCGATGTACTTGAGGACAATATTATGGAAATGGAAGAGGATGTAGATGTAGACGAAATGGGAGATACGATACTGCGTGAAGAGTTTGACAGAGCACTGAAAGACCTGAGTCGAAACAAGGCCCCCGGAGTAGACAACATTCCATTGGAACTACTGACGGCCTTGGGAGAGCCAGTCCTGACAAAACTCTACCATCTGGTGAGTAAGATGTATGAAACAGGCGAAATACCCTCAGACTTCAAGAAGAATATAACAATTCAAATCCCAAAGAAAGCAGGTGTTGACAGATGTGAAAATTACCGAACAATCAGTTTAATAAGCCACAGCTGCAAAATACTAACACGAATTCTTTACAGACGAATGGAAAAACTAGTAGAATCCGACCTCTGGGATAATCAGTTTGGATTCCGTAGTAATACTGGAACACGTGAGGCAATACTGACCTTACGACTTATCTTAGAAGAAAGATTAAGGAATGGCAAACCTACGTTTCTAGCATTTGTAGACTTAGAGAAAGCTTTTGACAATGTTGACTGGAATACTCTCTTTCAAATTCTAAAGGTGGCAGGGGCAAAATACAGGGAGCGAAAGGCTGTTTACAATTTGTACAGAAACCAGATGGCAGTTATAAGAGTCGAGGGACATGAAAGGGAAGCAGTGGTTGGGAAGGGAGTAAGACAGGGTTGTAGCCTCTCCCCGATGTTATTCAATCTGTATATTGAGCAAGCAGTAAAGGAATCAAAAGAAAAATTCGGAATAGGTATTAAAATCCATGGAAAAGAAATAAAAACCTTGAGGTTTGCCGATGACATTGTAATTCTGTCAGAGACAGCAAAGGACCTGGAAGAGCAGTTGAACGGAATGGACAGTGTCTTGAAAGGAGGATATAAGATGAACATCAACAAAAGCAAAACGAGGATAATGGAATGTAGTCGAATTAAGTCAGTGATGCTGAGGGAATTAGATTAGCAAATGAGACACTTAAAGTAGTAAAAGAGTTTTGCTATTTGGGGAGCAAAATAACTGATGATGGTCGAAGTAGAGAGGATATAAAATGTAGACTGGCAATGGCAAGGAAAGCGTTTCTGAAGAAGAGAAATTTGTTAACATCGAGTATAGATTTAAGTGTCAGGAAGTCATTTCTGAAAGTATTTGTATGGAGTGTAGCCATGTATGGAAGCGAAACATGGACGGTAAATAGTTTGGACAAGAAGAGAATAGAAGCTTTCGAAATGTGGTGCTACAGAAGAATGCTGAAGATTAGATGGGTAGATCCCATAACTAATGAGGAAGTATTCAATTGGATTGGGGAGAAGAGAAATTTGTGGCACAACTTGACCAGAAGAAGGGATCGGTTGGTAGGGCATGTTCTGAGGCATCAAGGGATCACCAATTTAGTATTGGAAGGCAGCGTGGAGGGTAAAAATCGTAGGGGGAGACCAAGAGATGAACACACTAAGCAGATTCAGAAGGATGTAGTTTGCAGTAGGTAAACGTTGTGAGAATATGGCAAGGAAGGGAAGATTTTCCAAAACCATAAGTGAAGAAGATAAATGAGATCATCATGAAAAGAAAGGTGCCTGAATCACACTATTGTCTCTCCGGAACGAAAAGAAAACTCCTAAGTCCATCACTTAATATAATAATCAAGTACTCCCTGTACAAATTTGTGCGAACAGAAAATGGCTTGAAGCTGCTAAAGCAGGTATCTACGGGAAGCTGTTTCCATAGGAATACAATCTCGGTTTTCACCATCCCATACATAGCCCACAGCACCGCTGCGGTCAATGAAGATGAACTTACACCTTTTAGCAGAAGAAAGAGGTCTAAAGGAGAAGATACAAGACAGGGAGCGAACACTACACTCATTTGGGCATTTCGGAAGCTGCAACTTGGATCTGGAGCAAGCTTTACTAGCACCACCTGATATCGCTAATAAGGAATGCTTGGTTTTATAAGCAACGATTGGAATATTTTAATCTTATAGTCTGTGGCGTGAAAATCAAAACAAGGAGGTTGTTTCATGTGTTCGTAAACAGACGGAAAACGTGGAAGTTTTGAAACAGTTAGCTGTTTATACGAATACTTCTCTCCCTGCAATGATAAACCACATTTCCTGTTTAGTGTTCACTTTGTAGGACAGATCCTAAATAGCTGCTTCAATTTGTTTGCGCACTTTTCAGGAAACACCCAACCTAAAAAACTGTTTGTCATAGTGAAATGGAAACCAAGTCAATGCATTCGACAGTCACTACAGAACAAAAGAAGCTGGAAAAGTGTTCTGGCCCACTGACTGATAAATTATTGCCAGAAGTGGAACAAGAAAGGCTGACAAACATCATGTTCTGCATGACATAGCCCATGAGAAGATTGACTGATGGGTGACAAAATAACTGTGAAGATTACATCTATCGAGTGATAAGAAATCTTGTAAATGTCACAACAGTCTTGATTCAAAATATTTGTTTATTCAGTTGCCGGTTTCAGCCGCTGTGATAATCTTCAGATTGATCTAAAACTAGAAAATGTACATATGTACGTAAAATTTGATGTAGCAATAAGCTATCAACTATTACAACCAGTATCGTTGTATAAATAGTCTGGAAGGTAGCAAACATGCTGGTTTTCATGAAGTCAACAGGCTAATAACGTATATACCATAATGACATCGTCGCATAGAGTAAAATCACGCTAAAATGGTTAACACTCCTGACTCGGAATGACGGGGCGTCGATGGCATACTGTGCTTAAAACTACGGTGCAAGCAAGTGAGGGGGCGTGGCCGCTTGATGTCGCTGACCGACGGCAGTTTGCAGTGGCGTGATAAAGTCTGAAATATGATCTTAGTCTGGAGGTAAAAAGGCAGTTGTCAGGTCGGCATAAACCTGAAGCCTAAGTACGCCATGTTATTAGCTTCAGGTGCAAGTGTTTTGGTACGAAATGTCAGCTTACATCATTTACAGAAATACTAGCCATTCTGGGTTACAGTCTAAAGTGTAAAGGAATCACATTTCATTCCTAGGTAGACTCGTTTGACCGGTATATTCTTTAATATACATGAATTTTAGTTGAGTTACATTAACGAGACCAAATCCGTCGTATAGTGGATCAGATATGCTGGTAAAACCAGGAGCAAGTCTGAAAACGCCTTCATGACGCTGTGTTATTCACGAAAGCACTGTAATATTTACTATTTAGAACAACTACTGCGTGGACACAACAGAAATTAAAAACAAAAAGCAGTTGTTAACATTAGTCTTCTAATGTTTAGGAGCTGTTAACACGGCAGAGCCAGCTTCAAAGCAAGGTACAGCGTAAGTTTGTAGCACCACCTCCCCTTACGCGCCCCTAGATCTTTGACATAATGCATAAAACTAAATCGGATGATGTCAAAAGATAATTTTGAAAATAAGTTCCCACACTGTAAAGATCAAGTGATCTACCACGAATACTACGTAGATGAAATCTTAGTGACGTCAAAGAGAAGCGCTAAAGCCTTTAATCCGGCACTGGCATGTTAACAGCCGCTAAACTTTGGATGACTACTGTTTACAGTTGCTTTTTTTCCCTTAATTTCTGTTGTGTCCACGCGATAATTGTTTTAAATATTAAATGTTACGGTGCCTTCGTGAAAAACACTGCGTGAGGATGGCATTTTCAGACGTACTCCTGGTTCAAAATGGCTCAAATGGCTCTGAGCACTATGGGACTCAACTGCTGAGGTCATTAGTCCCCTAGAACTTAGAACTAGTTAAACCTAACTAACCTAAGGACATCACACACATCCATGCCCGAGGCAGGATTCGAACCTGCGACCGTAGCGGTCTCGCGGTTCCAGACTGCAGCGCCAGAACCGCGCGGCCACTTCGGCCGGCACGTACTCCTGGTCTTACCGACTTATCTGATCCAGTCATACGACGCATTTCGTACATTAATGTAACTTTCTTTCCCTTAGACGCTTCGAAAAACCAAGAAGCGAAATATGTGAAGTGCAAAGACTTCTTTCGTAACCCAGGATTTTCTCGAATACAAAATGACAAAACTGTTTCCGAAAATTGTGAGGACATATGTTGCTGCGTCTGGACAGTTCGCAATATTTCCTTCTCACAGCGTTCAAGCAGAACATTCTTCGAGTTGCTTGATAAAACTAAAGTCAAATACAGTAAAAAAGACATTGCAGTAAGTGTAACCAGCTCAACTAAAAAATTCCTGTATATTGCTTAAACGAGTGCACTTGGAATGAAATGTGATTTCTTTACACTGTTGATTATAATCAGAATGACCTGCTGTGTCACGTGCTGTGACGTACGCGCCACGACCCGTCTTTCTCGAGGGCCTCAGATTCAAGTTTGTGACATTATAACAGCTTCCCTTGTTATACTTCCATACTAAGATGATGTCTCTGACTTCGTACCCCGCTGTCAAAAGCTGCCCTTTGCCAGTGACGTGTAGTGGCCACGCGACCCCCCTCCCCCTTTCCCCTCCTTCAACTCTTTACACCGTAGTTGCAAGCTGCCATTTTTTACCAAAATATTTCCGCCAGAAGTTAAAGTACGGCCCTCCTAATACGGTGGACGATGACTTCTAGCAGGGCCAACGAGATACACCGCCGCGCAACGAATTTGTGACGTCAACACTACTCAACTTGTCCGCCACACTTCGCGAATGCTCGGCTCCATGAAGGGCCTACGGGAAATCAATATGTAATTAGAAAGGTATCCACTGAAAGTCTTAGTCGTGGGCTGTCGAGAGTCTGCATGCACTTAAAGTCGCAGTCAAGAATTATTAATCTATTCCGAAATAGTCATTGTTTTTCTTATATGTGTACATTTTCTCTTTTTAGATCAATCCAAATATGTTCATAATGATTGAAACCGGCACTTGAATAAAAAAATATTTGCTATCATAAATTGCGGTAGTGTTTACAAAACATTCCTTGGAAACATTATCGATTACAAGTATCATCTGAATCGCCACGTGACCATTAAGAAAGAAAATGAAAACAGGAAGCTAGTCGGATGACAGGGGATGTTCTGGCTAAACTTCAAAAAACAGTGTCTATTTATTACGCGATATAAAGAAGATTTTGATGTGTAGTGTGTAGTCCTGGACTGTACCAGGGAAACATGAAAATCTCATTGTCAGACAACAAATATATGTACACGTCCATTCTGCCTATAATAGAGAAAAGGTACAACGATTTGATGCTGCTTTTCAAGTCAATGCTTCCACCCAGCAGATTCCGAATAAGACTTTTTTACGGAAACCAAATACTTCAATGTGCTGCAGAAGAATGTGAATCATCTTCTGAGAATGCGGTGATTTCCATTTGACAGTGACAATGATTTCTTAAATTATGTGTTGTGCGTGTGTTTGATTGTGATAAAATGAATGAATATCTGTACCTTTCATTTTAGAAGATTGTAGTGTATGTCTGAAACAGTTCTTGCACATTTCAATACAATATGAAATTTGTACAAATAAATAATCACTTTTTTGAAATCACAGGCAGGTAACTCATGTGGACCAGTAGAAATAGTTGATACCTCCTTTCTTAGTAAAAAGTAATCAGTTTGAACAGGAAAACCAGAAAAACCTGAAGGTTCCGATCTTTTCGAACTAAATAAGTACATCATAGCAGAATTACTTCAAACACTTCTTGTACGGTGAAGCTTTAAAATTCCGAGAAGTTTTCAAATGTTGCTTTCAATGAAAGCTATTTTAAGTTATTTAGTAGTTGTACTAAGGTGACAAATTAATTTTGGTGAGGAATGACTGATTTTTTTAAGGAAGCCATGAAGCTACCAGAATGACATACTCAACGTAATTAGTTACTTAATTTTCATTCATGGTGCAGTGAGTGTACGGCGACGGTCAGTTCTGAACTGGGAAGACAT
Organism: Schistocerca cancellata; assembly: GCF_023864275.1. NCBI lineage: Eukaryota > Metazoa > Arthropoda > Insecta > Orthoptera > Acrididae > Schistocerca > Schistocerca cancellata. The sequence goes on from NC_064626.1 coordinate 698,915,957, forward strand.
TGTTAACAATAAATATACTATTACGAGTATGTTGATACTAGGGAATTTATGCTACGGTGTATTACCTTCTAATATCTGGCAACGCTTGTGTTACAGGATGAGTAGGAATTTTCTTTGGGACAGGAAGCCATTCTGGAGAACAACATTATGGTGTGAAATATACCCATTTCTTAAACTGCTAACGTCACTTTCCTTCTTTTTAATAAGCTTTGTGCGTGAAGCAGCACATCACACCAGTTACGAAATGGAGTTTCCAGGTGTGAATTTATGCCAATTAACGCTGGAGAAACAAAGTCAAAACCCATGTAAATTAAAACATACACTACAAAAACAAGCGCAATGCAATTAATTATGAATTCAACTAAAAGTATCTCAATGTAGGTGTCCTGAGAGAAAACGCATGGCGAAATCAATATGACCAATATTATGTCACTTCTCTATAAAAAGTATTCGCAAATTCTGGTCAACAGGCGAACACTAGCGTTGTATGTTCTCTACGGGTGTTAACTATTTCTAGGTCAGGATTTAACATTCTGTCAAGGTTGAAGCTATAGACTGCCACCTGTATGGAACTTTCGTACCATAATTTGCCATGTAGGGTTGCACAATTGGTTCGTCATTCCGGTATATAACATTGATGGGGACCCTTTACCGTCAGTCTTCCCGATTCGTTTCGAAGATGGCTGAACGTTTTACTGCAGCAATATTAGCAAGAGACGAAGTTTGGTCACGGCTGCATTCCTGCAGATTAATGGACAAGTCCCTATGAAGTTTAGTGGGCTCAGCTTGAGGTTACGCAACTCTCCTCTTTCAACATAGTAGAGATCAGTAAAAATTTCTTTAAATGCTGTTGTTGTTGTGGTCTTCAGTCCTGAGACTGGTTTGATGCAGCTCTCCATGCTACTCTATCCTGTGCAAGCTTCTTCATCTCCCAGTACCTACAGCAACGTACATCCTTCTGAATCTGCTTAGTGTATTCATCTCTTGGTCTCCCTCTACGATTTTTACCCTCCACGCTGCCCTCCAATATTAAATTGGTGATCTCTTGATGCCTCAGAACATGTCCTACCAACCGATCCCTTCTTCTGGTCAAGTTGTGCCACAAACTTCTCTTCTCCCCAATCCTATTCAATACTTCCTCATTAGTTATGTGATCTACCCATCTAATCTTCAGCGTTCTTCTGTAGCACCACATTTCGAAAGCTTCTATTCTCTTCTTGTCCAAACTATTTATCGTCCATGTTTCACTTCCATACATGGCTACACTCCATACAAATGCCTTCAGAAATGACTTTCTGACACTTAAATGCTATAAAACCATATAAGGTTCCCCAATTATACTGTCTGCTGACAAACATTACTTTTTCGTGAGTAAAAGGCTAGAGGTAATGTACCGTTCTTCATACGAGACGGCGTCTTTCTATTATTAAAGATATTTAAAATCTGTTTTTGCAGTTCTTAAAAAAGGCGTATTTATATTACTATATGCGCCTCGCTTTTTTGATCTGAACTGTCGTCAGTCGTCTTGAATGAAAGATATTTATAGTTATATTTTGTCTTCTCGATGTAAAAACTATAGAAAAGATGTTGAAGTGTGATTATTACTTACATCATATTTGCCTGATTCCTTTTGTATGGAAGTGTCATCCACTCTATCAGTTTATATGTGTTCACACGTTTTTCACTGATGTTTTCGGCCAATTTTGGTTAATTTTGAGCACTAAATATCTATTAACGTGAAAATAGCGAAAAACACCGCTTTTAGTTTTTGTTTACTTTCTTCTGACTTTCGGTTTCATATCAGCGCACACTCCGCTGCAGAGTGAAAATCTCATTCTGGAAACATCCCCCAGGCTATGGCTAAGCCATGTCTCCACAATATCCTTTCTTTCAGGAGCGCTAGTTCTGCAAGTTTGGCAGGAGAGCTTCTGCAAAGTTTGGAAGGTAGGAGACGAGGTACGGGCAGAAATAAAGCTGTGAGGTCGGGGCGTGAGTCGTGCTTGGGTAGCTCAGTTGGTAGCCGGCACGGTCGCTCAGCGTGTTCGTTCAGAGGGTTAGCAGCCCTCTGTAATAAAATAACTGAGTGAATGGATCAATAACGAACTTCAAAGGGCGTCTGGGGGCGTCCGCCACGAACAATTGCAACGAACTATAACGAACAAAATGAGATTAAAAAAAACAAGTTGGTAGAGCACTTGCCCGCGAAAGGCAAAGGTCCCGAGTTCGAGTCTCGGTTTTCAATTTATCTAAAAAATGTTCTTTCAGTCTATGGAATGTAATACGTCTAGCATGTTTTATTTACATTCATATGTTTTTATTTAAGACGAGTTTGTAAGTGGCTTGAAGGCGCGGTGAGGGAGCTGAAGATATACACTGTTGAGCCAAAGCATTATGACCGCCTGCTCAGTACCGTGTTGGTCCGTCTTTGGAACACAATACAACAGTGATTCTGTGTGACATGGATTCCACAAGCCCTTGATAGGTACGTGGCAGGAGGTGTCTTCGCAGAGATCAAGTCTTTTTCGTAAATCTCGAGCCACTGATTCACGAGCGCGCCGCTAGCGACCGGTATGATGCTAGATGTGCTCCGTCGGATCAGATGACGTAAATTTGATGACCCAGATATCATCTGAGTTTACTATCACGCTCGTCAAACCACTGTAGCTCGATTCTGGCCTTGGGACAAGGACAGTTACCATGCTGAAAGATACCATCCCCTTCAGAATAAACATCACACACGAAGGTATGCATGTGACATGCAATAATATTGGCACAGTCAGCGGCTGTCATGGTACCTTCAATTATTACCACAAGTCCCACGGAATCCCGGGTGCCGGCTCCTCATAGTATTATACTGCCCCCATCAGCCTGTGAAAGTGGCACGGTACATGTTTTGTTCGGGTGGACACGACGACCAACTTGGTAACAAGAAAATGGGTCAAATGGCTCTGAGCACTATGGGACTCAACTTCTGAGGTCATTAGTGCCCTGGAACTTAGAACTAGTTAAACCTAACTAACCTAAGGACATCACACACACCCATGCCCGAAGCAGGAGTCGAACCTGCGACCGTAGCGGTCTCGCGGTTCCAGACTGCAGCGCCTAGAACCGCACAGCCACTTCGGCCGGCTGGTAACAAGAAATGTGGTTTTTGTGACCAAGCGACACGTTTCCATTGAACCACGGTTTCGTTTCAATTATCCTGGTGGCACTGCACTCGATTGTTCTTCCTTGCTTCTTCCTGTCTGTACGAGTACATAGGGATCGTCTGAAGCGGAGACTCATGCTGAATAATGTACATTGAAATGGTTCAAATGGCTCTGAGCACTATGGGACTCAACATCTTAGGTCATAAGTCCCCTAGAACTTAGAACTACTTAAACCTAACTAACCTAAGGACATCACACACACCCATGCCCGAAGCAGGAGTCGAACCTGCGACCGTAGCGGTCTCGCGGTTCCAGACTGCAGCGCCTAGAACCGCACAGCCACTTCGGCCGGCTGGTAACAAGAAATGTGGTTTTTGTGACCAAGCGACACGTTTCCATTGAACCACGGTTTCGTTTCAATTATCCTGGTGGCACTGCACTCGATTGTTCTTCCTTGCTTCTTCCTATCTGTACGAGTACATAGGGATCGTCTGAAGCGGAGACTCATGCTGAATAATGTACATTGAACGGAATGCTCCGAAACACATGTGTCTGCATCAGCATTATACTCCGTCGTCAAATAAGCATCAGACCGGCACCTATCCTGTTTTATAGAACGGCCAAGCTTTCGACGTTCACGTCCAACCTTTCGACACGTATTCGTGGTTTCACTGTCCTTCAGCCACTTTATGTGGACGCTCATGACAGTAGCATGCGAACAGCCAACTAACCTCGACGTTTCCAAGATTCTCGTACATAACACTCCGTCTTCTGTCACCTATGACAGTGTATTTCCACTTTTTATGCCGGTATCGTCTCTAGTATCTAGTATCTAGTAGAAGCCGACCTCGGGGAAGATCAGTTTGGATTCCGAAGAAATACTGGAACACGTGAGGCAATACTGACCTTACGACTTATCTTAGAAGAAAGATTAAGGAAAGGCAAACCTACGTTTCTAGCATTTGTAGACTTAGAGAAAGCTTTTGACAATGTTGACTGGAATACTCTCTTTCAAATTCTAAAGGTGGCAGGGGTAAAATACAGGGAGCGAAAGGCTATTTACAATTTGTACAGAAACCAGATGGCTGTTATAAGAGTCGAGGGGCATGAGAGGGAAGCAGCGGTTAGGAAGGGAGTGAGACTGGGTTGTAGCCTCTCCCCAATGTTATTCAATCTGTATATTGAGCAAGCAGTAAAGGAAACAAAAGAAAAATTTGGAGTAGGTATTAAAATCCATGGAGAAGAAATAAAAACTTTGAGGTTCGCCGATGACATTGTAATTCTGTCAGAGACAGCAAAGGACTTGGAAGAGCAGTTGAACGGAATGGATGGTGTCTTGAAGGGAGGATATAAGATGAACATCAACAAAAGCAAAACGAGGATAATGGAATGTAGTCGAATCAAGTCGGGTGATGCTGGGGGTATTAGATTAGGAAATGAGACACTTAAAGTAGTAAAGGAGTTTTGCTATTTGGGGAGCAAAATAGCTGATGATGGTCGAAGTAGAGAGGATATAAAATGTAGACTGGCAATGGCAAGGAAAGCGTTTCTGAAGAAGAGAAATTTGTTAACATCGAGTATAGATTTAAGTGTCAGGAAGTCATTTCTGAAAGTATTTGTATGGAGTGTAGCCATGTATGGAAGTGAAACATGGACGGTAAATAGTTTGGACAAGAAGAGAATAGAAGCTTTTGAAATGTGGTGCTACAGAAGAATGCTGAAGATTAGATGGGTAGATCACGTAACTAATGAGGAAGTATTGAATAGGATTGGGGAGAAGAGAAGTTTGTGGCACAACTTGACCAGAAGAAGGGATCGGTTGGTAGGACATGTTCTGAGGCATCAAGGGATCACCAATTTAGTATTGGAAGGCAGCGTGGAGGGTAAAAATCATGCTATCGAACCACTTTCATCGATTTCGAAAATCTATGGGGCATCCTAGTGCGTATAAATAGGAAATCATATATTGTCGAATTATTCCCTTTTAAACAAAAGTTCACCATATATTCTGTTCTCTCTACAAATTCAATTGATTCTGATGCTACTACTTCCGTAGCAATATATTAAACTTTCTATCTAGCACAATTTTCGTAATGTGTGACGTCAAAAATACGTAACATTTATAAAAGACTAGCTTCTACAACACGGCTATCCTTAACGAATACTCGAACTAAAATAAAGTTACATTTAATATGAACAGTTGACATTGCTCTTCATGGAATAGTGCTGCGCGTCTAAGAATGCACAACTTGCTCGCAGTATATTTTCAACTGTTGTCCTTTATATGAAAAACATATGCAAGAAGCGCGGTTCCAGACTGTATCGCCTAGAACCGCTCGGCCACCCCGGCCGGCAGACGAGCAACGGTTTCCTGTGGGCAACTTGAGATAGCGGACCCATGTGTATGGAGGAAATGGCGGCCGCTGTTAGCTTGGCGACTTGAAGAGGCAGTAATTCTGTGGAAGGCAAACGAAGAAGGCCCCGACCAGGGTGCAACAAACACTTCGATGCGGGCAGTACGCACTGAGTTGCAAGTTGGCCTGGTCAGCAGTGGCATAGCCTGGTGTGGAGTCCAGCACCTGAGATAGCGGCTAACGGGAACCTGTTTCTGATCCGACAGCAGGCACTGTGCCAGGCGCCTTGGCCCCAGTGAAGACCGTGTTGGCTGAACACAGGCGAATGCGACACATGGTTGTGCTCTTGAACAGTGGTATACAAGAAGAGCTTAGGGCTGGTGATGCCCATGCGAACAATTATTAAGCAGCCGTCTACGGTCTGACTTTAATTCACATTTATGCAGTGCTAATATTTGCAGGTTTTAGTGCTTTACTGTGTATTGTTATCTTGACGGTGGTGACACTGCAATGCCAAGTTCTGCTTACCGGAAATACGTTACACTTGTGGAAAGTACTAAGTTAAATTAGACCAGTTAAATTAGACCCTCGATGCGTGCTTTTGTATTATTCTGAATTTTCGTTTGTCTAACATTTCTCATGCTCAGTCTATGTCTATGTCTATTCTTCGCGATATGCCGGCATTTTTCTGTGATTTCTTGCCACCTTTAGTTTTGACTTGTAGCATTTGCGCTACCTTTTGGATATCATCTCTCATCTCCCATTTTCATGTTATTATTTCCTAGCCTTGAGCCTAGCAACTTTGTTTTATTATTCTTATTTATCTAGCAGGTGTAAGTAATTAAGTGTACGATACTTGATTTACTTTTTGCTTTCCTTATATTGCTAAAGCAACGTTTCTTTAACGTATCAAGATATTTTCACGTTGACGTTAATGTAACGTATACTGTGCATTTGTGTTTCTTGGAGTTGAGTCAAGTAATATTTCTTTTAGTTTTATTTAAGCTGATGCACTCTCATTATCTGGATTCTATTATAAACAAACATATTGAGGTTGACAAGCAATTACGCCGCTTCAAACCACTGCCACTTATCACCCACAATGTACCATTCTTTGGCACAATATTCAGTAAAACACGGACAAAAGAAAAATTTAGTTCTAGGTTGAATTTTCCAATGAGTTAACAGGTAACTGCAAATTTTTTCTTTGCAAAATCTTTGTACATTGCTCACTGTGATGACTGTTTGGTGTAGCCCTGACGCTTCATATTGCTGAATTATTTAAGTCTGACTATCAAACTTCTGTCTGTGTCTCTGGATATCGTTAATTACGTAAATTTTGTATACATTATGAATGAGTGGTGAGAATTAACAGGTCATCCTATAGTTGACAGAAAGCAAGTCGTGATGTTGATTACATTAGGTAACAACTTAGAGAGACTAATTATGGAACCAACACACGAATATATATCCCGCAAAGATGCCGTGTTAACACTCTTTGAAATAATTTGTAGAAGTCATAGTTTAAGAATGTGATTTTTTTAAAAGATAGTTATTTCTTTATTTAAAATTATTATTCTATCCAAAATTGTTGAAGAATAAGGTAAAAGAATAGATAACATGCAGATAACTGTAATTGTTTCGTTCCAATTGACCCATAGTGAGGAGTCCTCTTGGATGTGAAACATCTTGGAAAACAAGTATGTACAACAAATATTCACAAAATAAGAATAGATATGCTAACGTACCTTCCACAGGTCTCAGATGAAATCAATTCACTTAGGTGCAGAAGATAATTCTTGGGCTATTGCAGCCACTCATCATCAAATAAAACAATAAATGAAATGAGAAACATCTTGCGGCACTTATTTACAATGATCCTATTACTGCAAAAAATTTGTACAGAAGTCAGATTGTATGCAATATTCACGTTATGTGACATTATTGGTAACATACAGGCATCAATGGGTTCAGCTAAGAAATTCATCAAGGATTAGAAGGAATTGGGCACTTAAACCCTTTAGACTCTTCCCAAACTGAAATTTGTTATTAGTTAAAACGTTTATGGCTGCGTACTGAAAAATGTTTTGGCCGATGGTGGATACCTTTCCGAACCAGTGACTTCAAATCCTTTTGAACTACAGCCTTACAAGTATCAAGAGACTAAAAGCGTATCAAGTGTAAATACTTAGTTTAAATATGGACTGAGTCACATTTTCAAAAAAAAAAAAAATGTTTCAAATGACTCTGAGATCTATGGGACTTAATATCTGAGGTCATCAGTCCCCTAGGCTTAGAACTACATAAACCTAACTAACCTAAGAACAGCACACACATGCATGCCAGAGGCAGGATTCGAACCTGCGACCGTAGCAGCAGCGCGGTTCCAGGCTAAAGCGCCTATAACCGCTCGGCCACAACGAGTCATATTTTCATTGTAACATCTGTACTCTTAATTTGTCTATGTTCGGAATAGTCTTGTTGACACACTGAACGGAATCAAGATTTTCAGTGTTGCTTTGTCAATGTGCAGCCTGATTCCTTGCATAAATCTGAACGTTGTCCTTTAACATGCGACCAGTGAATGAAAGGGAAAACTTCGGAAGCGAAAACGGGGAGGAAGAAATCTGGGAGAGGGATATACGGTGCTCAAAAGTTGGTAACACAGATTAGTATGTTTGGTGACGCAGCTGTTCAGAGAGAAAAATTGTCACATTAGGCAAAGTTGAAGTCTGGTGGCTATATAAGAAATACAAAAGTCTCGAGTAGTTTATTTATACATAATGAGTAACCATCCACGAATGCGACCTTGTAATAGATCTACATGCTTCTTTCTTTTTTTGTATTTGCAGTAGTAGCCTTTCTAGTTAGAGCGGTCATTATAGACACCAAATTACGCCACGTATCACGTGGTCAGTGCAAGGGGTGGTGTAGAGGAAGCAGGCAATCGGGACGAGATGATCACCGGCCGGAGGCGGCGCCCTGCGCCCTGGGAAGCAGAGGACGCCGGCGGGCCAACCATTTGGCTGATTAGTCGCGCCACGCAGTGGCCGATCAATGGCGCCGAGCTGCTCTGTGGTGTGGTGTGGTGTGGTGTGGCTCCAGGCGGGCATCGGCGCTGCCCTCCCACAGCCTGCAATCACTTTCTTCTTTATTATGCACTACGTCGCGCTCATCGTTACTCAGCGCACAGAGAACATAAACTGCACCCACGGATTTACACAAGAAACAACTTGCTTACCATGTTCTTGCAGAGCTTTCTGCCTCCCATATCGACTGACCACTGTATTTATGCAAAATATGCAATGAAGGCCAAAAACAGTATGACTATTGCCCAAGGCGATATCGAATGCTGCCTGCTGGCATTCTGAGCTCGTGAGGCGGTACGAAAAGCGTATGAGCGTAGCAGAGGCGAATGGGGAGTCATTCCAGCGACGATACCGACGATAAATGGTAAAAAATGCTGATATAATCGATCTTCAAAAAGGGCAGACAGTTACGACCAATCGCCTGGCACCGAACACCTCGGAAACGGTGAACCTGGTCAGCTGTTCCCGTGTCTATGGAGGATCGCTTGAGTACTGTGGCTGGATCCGTTACTTCCCCTCAGACGAACGTAGTAATCGACGGAAACTCGTAGAGTATAGTGGAAGTGATGTTAGGCGTTCCCCATCATTGAGAGCTGCATCAAATAAATACTGGCCCATGACCACAATAACAACAAATGCTAAGCATACAGAATTAATATTTGTTTACTGAATGAAGCACAAAGCTGACAGGCGCTGAGTAAGTACTTAAAATTGAAAATGTATAACCGAATAGAGCTCCATACGTGGCAGGGTTGTTCCCATGGGAGGTCTTATCATCGAAAACACCTCATAGTACCGACATAGACTGGCTGTGTGTGCGGTTTCGTTTTTCTTCATGTAATAATCGTTGCCGTTTTGCTAGTTGTTTCTCCTCCGAAAAAAAAAGCTACGCTCTCAGAAATCAAGATTTGGTGGAAGAAGGTGCGTCCAATAATTCATGTTTCATTAACTGCACAGCACACTCAGGTTTCCGCGTCATGCAGAGCCTCTTAATGTAAACGCTGATTATTTTTAGTGAGTAGTACTGTGAGTTGCGTATCGCGATAAACACAGCCATGATTTAAAACCTAAACTGTATACTGAAACTGCTGCTAATTGTAATAACAGGATTTTATAAGATACAAGTTGTGAATTGGCACTAAAGTATATTACACTGTGGATAATTATATAGACATCGTATAATTAATCATCAATGCATTGCAAAAGTGAACGTATAATAAAAACGGTGACCAAAGGAGCGATAAAATATTGCACCAGTTGCAGAGAGATACAAATATAGCTAATAACATTAGAGCCTCTGTAAGAACCAAGTTGAATTCATTAGAATTACAAAGACAAGTTATAATTATAACTTCTATCTTCCTGTTCACGTAAGTCAGTTTCTTTTCATGTTTGTCTTTACTTTTATTCTGCATTATTCTGAATTATAAAATTATATGACTATTTGAAATGTCAATGTGGTCATTTTAACTTTTAGTTTGATTTGATCTTTGATAGTAAGCTTCTTTACTTTTCAAATAATATGTTAGAAACAATTGTGTTTCCTTTTTATCGGCAAGTTGAAGTAACATTTGACTTTTACATTTTTCGCAGTATAATATAAGTACCCCTCTAAAGAACAGTCATTTAGTTTTACCACATTTTGCTTAAGTTCTACATTAAAATCTTGTACTGAAACTTGCTGTCATCATATGAACTTCTGCGAACAGACTTCCCACATTGTGAGAAAAGGTCGATTCCAGTATGACACATTCATTTTAGTAAGCGAACTCTGTTGAGTTTATACTTTTTCTGTTACACTTTTTCTCTGAACAGCCAGACTAGATAGGTCCACAATTAACTGCCTGTAGACAGAGAGATATCGTAAGGATTAGCGAATTCTGACTGAGGGTGCATGTTAGGAAAAAGGAGCAACTACGACAGTCTTGTTAGGCGTTTCCTGTACTTATAGTAGACTACGTTTCTGGTGTGCTGAATTACGTCGTCAGCCGCTCCATCACGCTAGTTCATGAATAAACAAGAGCCCGACGGGACACAGCTATTTGTCAGCGTCTTGTTAATTCAGCGATCCCGTGTGCAGTATCACACAGAAGGACTGACAGTATCATCCTGATGAGTGGTAACTATGAGCGAAGGTGCTGGAACCCTGAATGATGTTAGCTTATTTAGTCCTGCAGATATAAATGTAACGCCGTCCTATTCTTTCTTTGCTGCTCTAGAAAAATGTGTCATTATAAATAGTACTTATTAAGGGCAAATATTTAATCTCAGTTATATTCTGCTAACAGAGATTGGATTGTTACGAAAACTTAACATGGATCGAAATAGAAATATGATCACTCACAACGGTCATTTTATTGCAAGCATAGAAACTGAACATGGGTTTGATACTGGCATCTGTATGGAACCGATGGAAGACAGTCGGATACTTGGAACTTATGCAAATAAAACTGAATGACATGCACTACAATAACGGGGACAACTTAACACTATAGATATTTTTCTGTCGGATCGATGTGAAGTTATGACCTCCAGCAACAGTAATTTAAAGAACATGTATCAAATATTTAACTTTGAAATCATGCAAATGGTGCTGATAAGACGCATAATCAGTAGAATGTGCTATAACTGCATTTCGCCCCTCAGTATCCACTGAAAGACTGAATGTTTCTAACTTGTTTCCTTGGCACAGTACATATGCGCTTGCCATCTCTTCTGTTGTCCTTAATTTCTAGCGCCTGGTCTTTTCCCTGCCCCAGGTATCTTTTCTTCGTTTCTTTGTGTACAGTTTACACTCTTGGTCTCTATTGTTAAACATTTTATCAAAGTGTATTTTCTGTCCAAGAATTCTTCATCATTATCCTTACGCGAACATATTAAGGAAGTTAATAGGAATGTATTATAAGTAAGACAGGGAATTTAATATCAAAGTATTTTATCAATGGTGAATCATGTTTAAATGCATAAAAATTGCTGATGGGGAAATGATCCAGTCTCGCATAATTTTAAAAGGTTTTTGTTCATCTGTTGCTGATTTAGGGCTGTTATGCCGATCTACAGAGGGTTACATTCATCTGATTACTGCAATATATTCATCCGCTTCTGTATTTTCTTCTTGTGGCCATTATTTCCTCTTGTTTTACACCTTCGGCATTTTCATGACGATAGACACGCAGGTGACTAGAGACGGAGGGCAAGCTCTGACTAGGGAAGGATGGGGTAACAAATTGGCCGTGCCCTTTCAAAGGAGCCATCCCGGCATTTGCCTGAAGCGATTTAGGGAAACCACAGAGAATCTAAGTCTGGATGGCCGAATGCGGCTTTGAACCTCCAGAATGCGAGTCAGGTGGCTAACCACTGCGCCACCTCACTCGGTATGCACAAATTGTTTAAGTATAAATCGTGTGCTGCAAAAACCGCTGTGCTACATAAACACTTCACACTTTTCCTCATATCAATTGAAGCCTCTCGTATATGCTTTGCATTTAATGTTTTTATTTATAAGTAGAGATTTTTTATCAGATTTGTAACTGTAACCATCCCATTCTTTCAATCATTGGTTCAAGCGAAATTTGTTCTGTTGCTTTATTATTACATCTCTTTTAAACTACGAAAGTAAATGTTTCTAAAACATAATAAACATTACTATACTACGAATCTCCTGGTGTTTCACTTCTTCATAGGAACATTCTTATTACAGAGGCGATGAGTTACTAAATATTCGTGTCTCAAAATATTCCCCCTTCTTGTGAAATGTGAAGGATCTTTCTAGCTTTTTTCATCTTACGAAGACGTCAAATGTAATCCTTCCATAACTGCATTCATAGTTATGGCTACTACGTTTTTTACGTGACTTATTCAGATGATATTGATCCAGATATTAGGACTGTCCTATACTGCTTCTTCTGTTTCTCTCCATCTGACATGCTGATCTGCATATGAAATGGTACATATTTAATGGCCAGTCTCCTTTAATGATTTTGGTATTCCATCCTATGATGAATCCAGGTGGGCACCTCGTTCTTCGCCAGACACCTATCTCTCTGTTAATCGATTTTAATTTACCACTTGCTATACGGACTCAGATGAAAGATTTCTGTTTCGACATTTTATATTTTCTTCGTTGAGGTACTGCTATAAGTCTATTATATAATACTGAATTTTCCACAGTATTCTTCTACCAGTATTCGCAATAGCAAGGACGAAGTCTGTAATTAGACTGTTTGATAAAACAGTACATAATAGGGGAAAAAAGAGCAGTATATTGAGAAACGGCTTCTTATTTCAATTCCTGGTCGTTTAAATGGCGGACAGCACGAGTTTTATCAGACCTTTCCCTTGCAAGTTAATTACAAAGCTCGTTCGCCTGTGTATCGTTCTAGCACGTAACTCCTCTCTCTCCTGCGTAACGGCTTCGCTTCAATTTACCTCTTCTCTCCAAATTACAGAAGGTACGGAATACATCAAGCTATCAGTAGAATGGTTTCCTATGTTCCTGACACTTTCAGCTATGGCAACGGTAGCCATAATACATAATTTGACAAATGCTGACTATATCTAGAATTTCCAAATATTATTAAACTTGGTCGATCATGTAATTTACCACACAATGTAATGATTAACTGCTACAAGTAATAATTCTCCGTTGCCTGTCAGTGACATGTGTCACCAGCAGACTTGGAAAGTCTGCTGCATTTCCACATATGCTCTGCTGTGTAATTTATATCCCTCCTACCGTTGGAACAGTTCAACAACCCACTAAGCTATTTGCGGGTTTCCAGTAAATGTGATCCGCCCCCATTGATATTGATATCCCCTTTAGTGCTTTGGTTAACTTTGCTTCACGATTTTGGGATCTGGTTCACGTGTTACGTAACAAAGATACACGTGGCAGGAAGAACAGGGTTTAACGAGGGCACTGAAGACGGGGCTTAAGCTTGGAATGGAGTAGGGTAGGGAAGGACGCGGAAGTGTCATTCCCAAAGGAATCTCCCCGGAGATGCAAACATAAATCTGTATGGCTGAACGGAGATTTGAACCATAGTTCTTCAAAATACAAGCCCACTATCTTACCCCTGTGGCAGCGCAGAACAGTTACTGTAGTTATTCCAGTGTTTAATGAAGTTTACATTTTGACAGTTTAATGATTAACTGACAATGTAAATATCTTGTATGGATCACATCTGTTAATCAAAGGATTCTGATTACCTATTTCGACCGTTTTAGACCTCATCGCAGCACGCACATTTAATTCGTTTCCTAGTAATCTAAATACTATGAACAGTGATTAAACCTATCACTCATGTTCTCTCAGTTAGCTACCCAATGGGTTCCCCAGAAAGAAAAAATTAATATAGTAAATGTATTTCGATACGTAGTGATCTACAACTTCGCTTCTAATTGCTGCACGAAACCAACTACGGTGCTCAAAAGTGAAGAGGACGGTGGAAGAAAGTGCTAACCCACAAGAGCGAATTTTGGATTACTTCGTGCTATATGTTTCGTTAAGCTCAAAGACAACGACAGAAATAAAATAAGGGAAAATAATTCATTCAGTAGACAGAATTGCCCATCGACACATGTGGCTCTTCTTGTTTCTAGCATGTGGTGTATACGAGAAAAACAACTGACTGTTCAATCAGACTAATTCTCACTAAATTGACGCATAACTCTACATTCCGACGTCCCCTTCAGTTATCACAGGCTAATTTTACAACCAGCAAGATTCATTTTCAACAAATGTCTTGGGTGGATATCGTGTGCTTCAAAAAGCTCCAGAGTGGGTGCTTAAATTGTCCGTGTGTTAGCTACATAGCGTCTACATTCCATTACTTCATTGAATCACAAAGTATATCGAAATAAAAACCAGATTCCAGATAAACTGAGATTGGATTGTTGCTAGCGGTGTCAAAAACCGCAGGAGATCACAGGCAGTGTTTGAGATTTCCTTAAAAGCTGTTGCATACTTGTACACTTTTCTGCTAGTAGACTGGCAGTTTAGATAACCGTGTATTACTCAGTGGGATAAAATTTTGAAAACTACCATTAGGCTACATATCCCAGCATACGTTAGTATAATAGAATTATTGAAGAGGGAAAGATTTCTTCAAATACAAATATTTTTTGTTGGCCTTCAAACGGATGTTATTGACAGCGATGAAATAACAAGCAAGCGGTTGTCAGTCACTATTAATTTATTCCCATGACTATTTCAGAGATTTAAACCTCTGTCACCAGATAGGCCAATGTATGTGGATTAATATGGCATTAATGTGATGTATTACGACTTTGGAATAACCTGAGGATCTTCCTAGTAGATGAAAAGCAAAGCACTATAAAAATACATGACTCACAGTTCTGTGGAGGTTTCTGAGTGAAAGACTGAACGAAAATATAAATGTCAAGAAAAGAGGAAAAATACTGATACTGCACCGTGGTCTCTGGCTCCTTTTACAGCCCTTACCGGATTTTTTTTTCTTGTAAACGCTGACTGAAGAGAAGAAAGAAAGAAAAGAAATGCTGCCACTGGTGTCAGATCTCGAGTTCCTTTTACAGCCTTTTTTCATCACATTTATTGTAGAGACTGAGGGAACATAAGATGGTGTCTGGAATCTAATAAGTACAAAGAATATGTATCAACACAAAACTTCATTTTGAAGTGAGTCTCAAAGGATCGTACAGATCTTTGGTTGCACTGACTATCTCCAGTGGTCACAGATTCTTTTCTGTCAGATTTACACAGTCTAACACTATGTACACATTTATGTACAATCGGGATGACATGTTAGAAACATCGTCAGCAGCAAAATTTATGTAGACTCTAAACAACAATTTACTAACTATTATTATGTTACATAGGTGATATTTGTGTGTGTTTGTGCGTGCGTGCGTGTGTGTGTGTGTGTGTGTGTGTGTGTGTGTGTGTGAGAGAGAGAGAAGTAAAGCTGTGAGACCGGGCGTGAGTCGTGCTTCGGTAGCTCTGTTGGTAGAGCACTTGCCCGCGAAAGGCAAAGGTCCCGAGTTCGAGTCTCGGTCGGGCACACAGTTTTAATCTGTCAGGAAGTTTCACCTGGAACCTGTTTGTCAGACAAACCGGGGAGGCCTTACGTGCGGCCGCCTGGGAAGTCTCTCGCCGCCTGCTTCGCCGCGGGGCGGCCTCCCACTCGACCACAGGTGAAGGGTTAGACTCAGTGCGAGTAGTTACTGGGTTGGCCAGCGGTGAGGACCGATCGGAGGACTCTGACGCACTGGACGTCCGTTGGATCCCCACGGCCGGCCCACAACAACGGTGCCCATCCACTGCAGCCTCAAGCTGTGTAACCGAAGCCATCACAGCGTGAAGCTGAGAGCGAAGTGTCACCAACTCGGCTCGCATCCGCACACAACAATCGCAGTCCCTATCCATATCAAAGACTGTGTAAAACTAAACTATGCAGATAAACGGACTATCGGCACGTGCTGCGCAACTCTAATGTAGACCCTGACGAAAACGTAAGAACAGTGTCTAGTAATACACAGATATTCAAGAACGTAACTACCGAAGCTCTCAGGTGAAACTAAATAATTTGCCCTTGATAAGAAACTTTTAATATATCACAAAACCGGTTTACTTTCTGACGCAAACGAAAACGCGAGAACTGTGGCTATTAGATTTTAAATTTGCACGCAGAAACTCAAGAAACTTAACTATTAAAGGAAGCAGATGGTATAATAAAATTCGCTCCTGGTTAGGAACTCATAAATGTCACAAAAGCGGTTTACTTCCCTGTTGCTGCGTCTGTCGCGGTCGGCTACTACTGTCTGACTGAGTATTGTAAACGTTGACATTTCTTTCGTTTAGGATGGCCTCAGGCTGTTTTCTTTGGTGTTTGTACATTCAGAGAGTTTCGAGGCTCTTGCCTCATGCTCGTGGTTGGCTACTGCTGATGTATGGTACTTTCTTTTACTTAGTGCTACCACGTGTTATCAACCCGGTCGCCAATGATCTACCTTTCTGACTAACGTAGAAACAGTCACTGTGCAAACATTAAATTTTTTATGCATCCATATGGTGTAGAGGGTTTCTTGTGATGATGGTATGAGGTAATTTTTACTCAGTGCTGTCACTGGTGAAATACGTGTTTATGCCTTTTTGTTTCAAGACAATGGTAGTCTGATGTGGAATATTATCTAGCAATGGGACTGAAAGGATGATCACTTTCTCTCTGTGGTATATGAGCAATCACAGTTTCACCATTTCACTGTACTGCAGGGTGTCTACTGTGAAGCTGCTATAGCCATTTGCGTTCGCTGTTTGTCTTATTATTTCCTTTCGTGGCTTGTTCAAATGGTTCAAATGGCTCCGAGCACTATGGGACTTAACATCTATAGTCATCAGTCCCCTAGAACTTAGAACTACTTAAACCTAACTAACCTAAGGACAGTACACAACACCCAGTCATCACGAGGCAGAGAAAATCCCTGACCCCGCCGGGAATCGAACCCGGGCGTGGGAAGCGAGAACGCTACCACACGACCACGAGCTGCGGACTCGTAGCTTGTTGTTAACTTCAGAGAGTGGTAGTACGATTGATTTATTGACCATATACAATTGACCATATACAATTGATTCAAGTCACTGATATCATCTTCTATGCTATTTTTTAAACAGTGACACTTTCTACACATCTGAAGTAGTAAATAGTGTTTTTGAGGGTGACGTAGTTGGAATTCAGATTCTTGACTTTTAAGTTCTTTATAAATATTTCATTTAGGAAAGCCCATTGCCACGTCATCTATGCGTGTTTAGTTTCTTGTAGAATTTGAAACAGCTGTGCGAGAGTGTGAATCCTGTTAGCTCCTTTAATTCAGTAATGTGTTTTTTTTGTACGTTCATATGAATAATCTGTAGTGTGGGCTCGCCTGGTATAAAGGGTTATAGGTTTTGTATGTCAAATGTGGCAAGTGGATTTCCACCTGGAATTTTTGTTTTACACCTGTTGAGTAAACTCTGTTGTGTTTGTATGTATCCTATTACTTTTAGTTTCTTTAAGGGTTTTGAGGGTGTTTTTATTAAGTTTTAATGCTGTGCTGTTCCTATAGTTCACTATTGGCACGATAGGGGTTCACTTTCTGTGGATTTTTTATTGTGATCTGAGGAAGGGTGCTTGGGGGTTCATTGTTATAATGATACTTCCTTGTCGAGTTGTGAGTAGGGTCTTTAGGTGGTCTGAGTTAAAAGAGAGAGAATAGGGTTCGCACGAGTGTGTTTGAAGTTTAGAAGGCACAACTGTTACACGTAGGCAGCTGCGTTAAGAATGGAAGATTTTAAGAGATTAATTACTTATTAAACTTGTGCAGTGCATAGTGGAATACCTTTCTGAGATCTGAAGATGATCAAATTTACGATCCAAACCGATCTCACCACTTTAACTGGAAGTGAAGAGGTATAGCTGTATACTATACAAAGCCTTTTTCAACCTTCATCAAACCGTCTAGCATCACCTACACAAAATATTTAATCGGCTTTTGTATTCTGTCTGTTGGTTCCTTCGGTATTTCTACTACATTGTTGGCTTAAAGAAGTCTAAAGTTTTCTCTATGTATTTTTCTGTTCATGGTTACAGTTGTATTGCCTTGTCAGCTTTAGCTATTATTGCATTATTTTGATGTAATGCAGCCTTCATCTTATGTTCAAATGGCTCTGAGCACTATGGGACTTAACATCTTAGGTCATCAGTCCCCTTCATCTTATGTATTTTACTATTTCCTTATCTACAATTTCGTTTTACTTCCTGACAGGTTGCTATTCTGTCATTTTGATTGTCAGAGGCAATGTTTGAAATCTGCTGGTGATGGGCACCTCTCATTTCCTTCGGTCATGTTTAATGTTATGCAAGACTGACTGAAAATAACCTGTGACCACTGGAGTTTTTTTCACTTACATTTCTGTTCACCTAGGCAACCAAAGATCCCAACAGCCCATTAAGACTTATCACAAGAAACATATGTCGCTTCCCAGTAGTGAACCACAGAAAGGTCAGGGTTTTACCCTTCTTTATTTTTGTTTAACCTTAACAAGCGGTGAAATGGTCAAAACAAAAGCAACTTTTTAGGCAGGAGAGGACTCCAGTCACTATTAGATTGTCTAAATTACCGGTTTGCATGCTTTTACTAAATTTTTTCAGGTGGGCGATGGAATATTTCCATTCAATGCGCCATATCCAATTCGTTTCTAGTGTCTCGATTAAAAATGCCCTCAGAGGTCAGTTGCTTCTAATCTAGACACATACAGTACTATCAGTTTCAGTCAACTCACCTTCTTCATTTTTTTAACATGTTGCAAAGGGGAACGTCTTATTCCATCATCTGCAGAACAGAATTTTAAGTGACTCATCGTCAACTTTTGCCTTGATCTCACTGTTTTTCTTTCATTTGTGACAGTGCTCTCGATGTCAGCTCTTCCTGCCGATACATTAAGTATTCTTAACTCCAACAATTTTCCATTGGTTAGTTCAGTATGTCTTCGTCTTTACTACAGTCTACATCTTGCGCTTCGTCGTGTAACGTATTGCCTCACTGTCATATCGAAGTTAGTAATCATAAGCAAATTAGTGGTTATGCATAGGCGTTTAACGAGACTGTATGTCATAGAATAGAGTATATTGTGGAGAACTTCTCAGTATTGAAAGTAGGCTGCAAGGAAAGACACATTAGCACCGTAAGTGACTGGCCACTTTTGCTGTTGTCACGAAAGATTAGGGTGTCCTGTCGACAACGAGATCCATGGAGAGGGGCGCTCAAGCTCGAACAGACGAGAATGGGGCTGGAGACCAGCTACGTAACCACGTTTAGCGAAATTACGGAAAACCCAAGTTCGGGTATCCAGAAGGGAATCTGAAATCCGTGCCTTTGAAAATGAGTTGTCATAATCGCCGTGCAGCGTCGCACGGTAGAGCGACAGACAGACGAATCTACTAAGACACCACAATGTACACTCCTGGAAATTGAAATAAGAACACCATGAATTCATTGTCCCAGGAAGGAGAAACTTTATTGACACATTCCTGGGGTCAGATACATCTCATGATCACACTGACAGAACCACAGGCACATAGACACAGGCAACAGAGCATGCACAATGTCGGCACTAGTACAGTGTATATCCACCTTTCGCAGCAATGCAGGCTGCTATTCTCCCATGGAGACGTTCGTAGAGATGCTGGATGTAGTCCTGTGGAACGGCTTGCCATGCCATTTCCACCTGGCGCCTCAGTTGGACCAGCGTTCGTGCTGGACGTGCAGAACGCGTGAGACGACGCTTCATGATACATGCGGACGTGCATTGTCCTGTTGGAACAGCAAGTTCCCTTGCCGGTCTAGGAATGGTAGAACGATGGGTTCGATGACGGTTTGGATGTACCGTGCACTATTCAGTGTCCCTTCGACGATCACCAGTGGTGTACGGCCAGTGTAGGAGATCGCTCCCCACACCATGATGCCGGGTGTTGGCCCTGTGTGCCTCGGTCGTATGCAGTCCTGATTGTGGCGCTCACCTGCACGGCGCCAAACACGCATACGACCATCATTGGCACCAAGGCAGAAGCGACTCTCATCGCTGAAGACGACACGTCTCCATTCGTCCCTCCATTCACGCCTGTCGCGACACCACTGGAGGCGGGCTGCACGATGTTGGGGCGTGAGCGGAAGACGGCCTAACGGTGTGCGGGACCGTAGCCCAGCTTCATGGAGACGGTTGCGAATGGTCCTCGCCGATACCCCAGGAGCAACAGTGTCCCTAATTTGCTGGGAAGTGGCGGTGCGGTCCCCTACGGCACTGCGTAGTATCCTACGGTCTTGGCGGGCATCCGTGCGTCGCTGCGGTCCGGTCCCATGTCGACGGGCACGTGCACCTTCCGCCGACCACTGGCGACAACATCGATGTACTGTAGAGACCTCACGCCCCACGTGTTGAGCAATTCGGCGGTACGTCCACCCGGCCTCCCGCATGCCCACTATACGCCCTCGCTCAAAGTCCGCCAACTGCACATACGGTTCACGTCCACGCTGTCGCGGCATGCTACCAGTGTTAAAGACTGCGATGGAGCTCCGTATGCCACGGCAAACTGGCTGACACTGACGGCGGCGGTGCACAAATGCTGCGCAGCTAGCGCCATTCGACGGCCAACACCGCGGTTCCTGGTGTGTCCGCTGTGCCGTGCGTGTGATCATTGCTTGTACAGCCCTCTCGCAGTGTCCGGAGCAAGTATGGTGGGTCTGACACACCGGTGTCAATGTGTTCTTTTTTCCATTTCCAGGAGTGTAAATTTGATTTTATACGCCATCCTGTTGACAAGGAAAAGAGGTCTTAAGAGACCGGCAGACAAACAGACAGACGCATAAAAAAATGTCAAAAAATATTTGTTCGTGTTATACAATTACAAATTATCAGCTTTTGTATTTTCTTCCTTTACTTGTATTGCAAAACCTTGCTTCTTGCCAAATTTCATGATTCTACGTCAAAGTGAAGTTACTATAGGTTTTGATGAGTGACTTTGCGAATATCAAAATATGTCACATAAATCGCTGTATCTCTTGCTAGGACTGACTTAGTAGCTTAACATTTTACACTACCAAGGGACCATGAACCTTAATGTGTGGCGTGAATTTGAACTGATACGTTCACCCGTCCCTTGAGAAAAACGTTTCTTAACACTCGGACAGACAAATGGACAAATGAACACCAAAGCGAGCCTGTAAAGGGTCCGTTTTTACGGATTGGGGCAAGGTACCCTAAAAAAGAAATTCCGTCACTGGAGCAGGTTGTTAACAATGCAGACGCTATAAAATTAATAGTAATGTGCTTTTCTCATTGAGCATTTGAACGGATCTGTCTTATTAATTAATCCATTTGCGATCACTTTGTGAAAACTACATGCATCAGTACGCCAACTTTGGTTTCACAAATCTCGTAATAAATTACTGCAGCGCCCCCACATGCCATGCATGCTTGCACAGCGTCTACAGTGCAGATATAGGCATTTAAGTCACCTCACCCTAGGGTAGGTCCAACGCAACAAAGCTGTGCAACAATATGGTGTACAAGAACAATTATGTCAATATTAGGGGCATAGACTAACTTGCCATTAACAATTTCAAACTAATTCTTCCTCAGAAGAGACAAGATACTTTCTTTTTACACTTGGCCATAATGCTGAAAAGAACAATACAACGTTCCAGCAACAGTGGTTATACGTATTTTAGCATGGCCATATTTTTTATTTCACAGTTGCGAGAAAATACTACGACAATCCGTTTAATAGCGCGTTTATCCATCTCTGGGACGCCATATTGAAAAGGTTCTGCGTGGCATGGATATCTAGGCACAGGTCATGCAATTCTTGTAAATTAGGGGCCAGAGGATTGTGAGCGCTGAGTTTGCGCCCCATAAAAACTCATATGTGTTGTGTCGGGTTCATATCATCCAAATTTAGTGACCAAGATATGACTCTGAGTTCACCATGATTCTCCTCAATCCACTGTAGCACGATTCACGCCTTGTGACACAGACAGCTGTCTTACTGGAAGATGCCAATTATTTGGGAGGACGATATCAAGCATCAAGTGATGTACGAAGTCTGCATTAATTTTCACATATTCCACAGCAGTTATTACTACCACTGCTGCTATGGAAACTCAACTAAATGTTCCCAATAACGTAATACTGCTCCCACTGACATGCGTCGGTGGAGCAGCATCATTTCGCCTGGATGGCGTCATATCTGGACAAGACCATCGACCCCCTGTAACCAGAAACTAGAGTCGTCTGAAACTTCCTGGCAGATTAAAACTGTGTGCCGGACCGAGACTCGAACTCGGGACCTTTGCCTTTCGCGGACAAGTGCAAACTCCGCTGCAGAGTGAAAATCTCATTCTAGGGTCATCTGACCAGGCCTTCACCATTCCATTCTTTCACAGTCCAGTTTAGACGATCAGCACGCACGACAGTAGTAATTGACAATGTCGTTCGGTCAGCACAGGTACGTATGCGGAACCCCGTGTTCAATGCCGTGTTCTGGATGGTTTGTCCCAAAATCCTAGTGTCTGCACCAGCATTGTATTCTGTCGCCGTATCTGTACAGATTGCTACTCATCCTGCTGTACTGAGCAGGCGAAACTCCGATCTCAAAGTTGTGTGATTTTCTGCGCGCACGTGCAACACCTTCCGCCTTCTCATGGTTTCACCATCTTTGAACTACTATGACTAGATTCTCGGAATAGTAAAACGCGTTAACGTTTCCGAGTTTCAAGTTCTCAGACGCTGGGCCAACCTGTCGTTTGTCATGTTACCGGGTGACAATTATTGAACTACATGAAAAAGAAACGTACATTAGTTACAAACTGTGGCGTGCACATTCTTTATACAACATATAAATGTCACTACATATATTCGGATTTAGATTTTGACATGTTCGATATGCCTGCCATGATTGGCGATGATCTGGCGCAGACAAATAGCGAAATTCTGCATGACCAGCTGAGGTGTCGAAACACCGATGCTATCGATAACCTCCTGAGTGGCTGCTTTCTGCTCAGCAATGGCTTCGAAGTTATTACGATACACCTTGTCTTTAGTGTTGCCCACAAAAAGGAGCCGCATGTGTTCAGATCTGGAGAATATGGAGGCCAATTGAGGCTCATGCCAGTGACCTCCGTGTAGCCCACAGTCACAATGCGGTCTCCAAAGTGCTCGTTCAGGACATCAAACACTCTCCTGCTTCTATTGGGTCGACCTCCGTCTTACATGAACCACACCTTATCGAAATCAGGGTCACTTGGATAATAGGGATGAAATCATCTTCCAAAACAAGTACCGTCCGGTAACCACTGTGCGAACATCGAATATCGCGCCGATTATTCCGTCACTGGACACTGCACACCACACAGTCACCCGTTGAAGGTGAAGAGACTTCTAGATCGCGAAATGCGGATTCTCAGTCCCCCAAATGCTTATTGGGGAACCCATGTAAATGAAAGTGGGCTTCATCGCTTAACCAAATCATACTACATACTAATTCCCATCATGCCCCACGGCCAACCGTTCAGTTCTATCGTCTTAACGCAAACTGTTCAGACGTTATGAAGATTTATTTCATATAGTTAGTTAATTGGCGCCCTGTATAAGGTCACCAGAATGAAATCATATACTTCCTAACCGCATTACGTGCCGTAACGCACCTAGTGGACTTCACTTCATCGCTCAGCGATGCATATCAATTAGATAGGGACTACATAGGAGTTTAAATTGTAATTTTCAACGCAAAAACTAATAAATTAAAGCTCTTCTATTTCATCTTGCGTTTTGTATTCGTTGTAATGTTAAATGAATCAAACCGAAGATGATGTTATGAATGCTTAATTTAGCAACTGTCAGTTGAGAGGAACAGGGATTTGAATCGAAGGCGAAAAGCGTGGACTGCTGTGTACAGGACAAAACCAAAGGGGAACTTGAAGCATAAGTCAGAGGCCAGAACAGCAACGACGCCTAACGAGCGAGGTACCACAGTGCTGAGCACACTGGTCTCGGATTCGGAAGGACGAATGATCAAACCCGCATCTGGGTATTCTGATTTAGCTTTTCTGTGATTTCCCTAAACCATATAAGGCAAATGCCAGGATGGTTCCTGTGATAGGGCACTGCCGACTTTCTTCCCCATTCTTCGCAAATCCGATGGGACTGGTAACCTCGCTGTTTTGTCCCCTCTTCCATATCAACCAACCAATCGGGAACGAGGTCCAAACCAGACAACAAATGCTGCTCGATCGGTTCTCGTGTCGTCGGACCATGCGCGGCCAAATCTGGCCACATGTCACGGACTTCGGCCGCAGCTGGCCGTCGCTCCTACTTGATCAGCACCCATCAGCAGCAGCAAGACTTCCGTGACACAAAATGTTAAAATGTGTGTGAATTCCTAAGGGACCAATCTGCTCAGCTCGTTGGACCCTAGACCTACACACTACTAAAACCAACTTAAACTAAGTTATGCTAAGAACAACACATACATCCATGCCCGAGGGAGGACTTGAACATCCGGCGGGAGGGAACGCGCAGTCCGTGACATGGCGCCTCTAACCGCGCGGCCACTCCGCGCGGCTTCCGTGACACAGTCCCAGGTGTCAATGCCCTGTGACCAGACTTCGAGAAGTCATTCCGGCTCTATTGACTTCCGCGTCGTCGACGATTAGGCCAGTCACCGATCTAAGCTCTGTTCCAGATAGTTCTCAGTGGCAGCTGGGAATCCTCACTGTTAACTTCGCCGCTACCGGATGAGGAGGCCTGCCAGTATGCCCAGCCCGTGCAGGCAACACCGCACCGCCCGCCAGCCCCTGCTCCTCACCGTAGGTCAAGACTTCAACTACAGGCAACACCATTGACATGCTACTGGAACGACACGGCCTTCCACATTAGTGAAGACCTGGTGGTCACGCGTGACCTCTGCGTCAGCTCGCCCCACATACCGGAGACGCCAGCGGAGCGCTCTGTCACCCGAGCAGCGTCTGCACAGCTCCCGCCGTACGTCGACTGCGGCTACGATGCAGGAACATTACGAGGGAACTCCGGACCGCACGAGAGAATGGAGCACACTCACAAGAATGTCTTAACTGTATGAATTAGTAAAGAACAAATAAAGTGTTGTATCTTCACCAGGACCAGCCTCTGCTGCTGTCCACATCCGCCATCTTCGACAGAGAACCCAGTCCACACCCAGACAGCCTACTTCTCTCCATCTTCACAGCTGTCCTATCATATCTGGAGCGCTGCCACATACTGACTCTCTATATGTCAGTGCCATGTTTTACACGAGACTGAAATGTTTACCAGTACTTTCGTTTGATAGCACTCCTCGCACATTACTACTGTGACACGTTTATTCATTGTGGAATGAGCATGAGTTCACGTGTGAATAAATCACTCTCTGCTTCAATTCTGACGCTTGGTTTTGTCGTAAAAAGCGATTGTGGGATGCCTTCTTTTGGAACTACGTCATCTCGTTCGAAATGATGGCTCTTTGATTCTGGCACTTTCGAAAGCAAAATCTCGTACACAGAACGCTTTTTTCAGATCTGGGTAGCGCTGAAGTCCAGATCTCCTCCAAAATAAGCAGTTAAGTTATCGCGAAGTTGGTATTTAAGATTACTGTCCATAAAATAGTAGAAATAACACCTTTATCCTCATCGTCGCTGTTTCCTCGTTGAGGTAGACAGCCGAATCCCAGACCGTTCAGCATCGCATCCCTCATACCGTCAGTCGTACTGCATCGACTTGTATTGCATTGTATTGCACGGAACAGGAGACCTAGAAAAGACAGAGAGATTTCGTCCCCGCCGTAGCCCTCAGTGGTTTACAACCCCACAACAGGCTACAGCAATCCACTCACCCCAGTGCGGTTCGGCCCCAGTGCGCCCCCCCCCCTCCTCCCCTTTCGGGGAACGTCTCACACCAGACGAGTGTAACGCCAATGTTTGCGTGGTAGAGTAATTACGGTGTACGCCTACGTGGAGAAAGTGTTTGCGCAGTAATCACCGACGTAGTGTAAATGACGCGGGATAATGGGAACCAGACAACATTCGCCGAGGCAGATGGAAAACCGCCGTAAAAACCATCCACAGTGCAACGGGGCGGTAAAATAATAAAGAAGAAGTGCGGTTGTAGAGTTCCCACGAATGTGCACATACAAATGTTGGTTAAAAATGTTATTCCAATTTTGGCTCTCACGTTAAGTCTCAGAGGATGATTTCCAGACTTGGTGCATTAGTTATACTGTTCTACACCCGAGCATTTGTTATAGTTGTTATAGTTTTTGAATTAATTATTCACTCAGACATGAGTACAGTTTATACTAGGGAACAAAAATTAGGCGATTATTCTTGCCGCGCGACTGCTACGGTCGCAGGTTCGAATCCTGCCTCGGGCATGGATGTGTGTGATGTCCTTAGGTTAGTTAGGTTTAAGTAGTTCTAAGTTCTAGGGGACTGATGACCACAGGTCCCATAGTGCTCAGAGCCATTTGAACCATTTGATTATTATTGCGAAATTAGTTTTTTCACGACACAGTTCAATCACTATTTATTGGCTTTGTCCTTTCCTTTCACACAATGAAATTAGCACTGGTGAGACGGTTTTACTATAATAATAATTTGACTCCGAGCCTCCAATAGCACTAATGTAGTTTTCTATAAACGAATCAATTGGAATAGAACTACAAGTCCCACTATCCTCTTTGTTCTAGCAGTTTTGGTGCGAAATCACAGATCGCCATATGTTCACTTACGCCGATCTATACCTTGTAATTCGCACTGACACAAATAATCGTAGCACTTCCAGTTCATCAAATATATGCTTGCACACTTGCACTATTAAACAATACTCTTTGTCTAAGTAAATCGGGGCGAAAAAGAATTCTCAAACGACCACGTGGGCCACCCTCAAGTGGGCTTGCTCGCCACCAGCCCTCCAAAACGAGTGACCAACGACTCACCCCTGGCCAAGATGGCCGCTCGTTTATACTGGGTGTTACAAAAGGTACGGCCAAACTTTCAGGAAACATTGCTCACACACAAATAAAGAAAATATGTTATGTGGACATGTGTCCGGAAACGCTTACTTTCCATGTTAGAGCTCATTTTATTATTTCTCTTCAAATCACATTACTCATGGAATGGAAACACGCAGCAACGGAACGCACCAGCGTGACTTCAAACACTTTGTTACAGGAAATGTTCAAAATGACCCGTAGTTTCTGCTATGATTATGAAAATACACTTGTCATAATTGTCAAACTTTTCTGCCGCTTCTTTGCCAGTCAAATTACTGTCACTATCAAGCTCTGATTCTTGTAATTTATTAACAAATTCCTCAATGTTACCTCTACATCTGCTAGTAGTGATAATTGGAAGTAGTTTTCTGCTAATTTTGTCAAACAAATTCTAATTAATTCAGGGGATCTGAGTGGGTTGTAAAGATGTCTGTTGCATCTGATTATATCTTCAGCATACTGTGCAGGTCAGGAAAACTATGATTGTTCGAAGTTTTGCAACATGATTATGCAGTGTTTAATACGATCCTGTTTTTCTGGTGACCAGTACGGTGAGAGAAAATCGTTGTAAAAATTTTACTCAGAACGACAGTCGCTAATGAGTGCTCTCATTGATTTCCAAGAAAACCACATGAATTCTAACTTGTGTTCTAAAAGCCAAGTAGATGGAATAGGATAATAAAACTGGTTAAGCCATGCTAGGACATGTATTTTGTCATTGTAATTACGGAATATTTTAAATATGCGTATTGATAAGAGGTGGTTAGAGTCAAAAAGTTTCCTCTCGTCTTGGCGCGCCGAAATTTTGACTCCACGAAGCGCTACTCTCATTGTGTTGCTGCAGAGTGTTGTTTGGCATAAGTTGTTGTTCCCCAAGACGTCGGAGATGGTGATACTTTTCTGAATTCTCTGTTGGTGGATAGTGAAAGAAGAAGATGGTTCCTGCTCGTGATCGTTTCCGTTCAATCTGTTTTCGATGCGCTTGACTGTGCCTGAAGTCGCCTGTTGTCTTCCTTCTGCTGACCGTTAATCTTATCTTTTTTTTAATGTTTCAGTGACTAATATTCTGCCATTTCCGAAAGGTGCAATGGTGTCGTATGAACTGAATCATTGCCGGAAAAAAAATGAAAATGAGCGTTTGGCGTCATTGGCAGGGAGGCCCCTTACGGGGCAGGTCCGGCCGCTTTGGTGCAGGTCTTATTACATTTGACGCCACATTGGGCGACCTGCCCGCCGGATGGGGATGAAATGATGATGAAGACAACACAACACCCAGTCCCTGAGTGAAGAAAATCCTCTACCCAGCCGGGGATCGAACCCGGGCCCGTAGGACGGCAATCCGTCACGCTGACCACTTTTTTAATTTATTTTTTTCTTTTTTTTTATATTAAACTTTTCATTTTTTTTTGTAGTGGACCGGTGGGGGCTCGGGGGGCAAAGTGAGCAGGGGTCGAAACCTGAGGCCTGGCCACAGTGTCCTCCTCACCACCACCGAGCCTGTGGTGCTTAGGGAAGTGGGAGAAACAGAAATCAACAGTAGTGGAAGGCGTTGTTATTTATTTATGTGCATGTGTTTTTGTAATATTCACTAATAGCATGAAATTATGGGAACCACTCAGCTATCGGGGCGGATATCATTGTCGGAGATGGTGGACAAATTTGTCATTTTATTGCTTATCTCTTCTATTTGCTCTGTTATTTCAGTAAAATGTTCAGAGTGCGTATGTGTAATATTTGCTAACTTTATGCTTGGGCAATTGCGGTGTCGACCTGTACCTGTAGTTGTGTGATGGGTTATTGTACTTGCTTTACCATTTCATTAGATACAACGCCTGTAATTTTTCCTAGAATCTCATCGTATCCACTCTATTGCCTGCTTTTATTTTGCTCGACCTCCCTCTCTGATATTTGCACGCTATCGACTTCAGGTTGTAATGCAGTTTTGAGCTCGTTTATTATTTCTTTCGACAATGTTTCGTTTCTGTCTTCTCTTGAGAGTGTTTCAACCGTTCATCTAATGTGCCAACCCGTGTGTTAGTTTCTGCCCTAACTTCGTCAAATACGTCAAATTTTCGCTTGAACAGTGAGAACGTCCTCTGAAATATGGACATCATATGTGGACTACTATCCGCATTTCGTATATTTTTGTATTAGGATTTGTACTCGTAATGGTTTCCGTTACACATACCGAATCCATGTTGCTAACGGTATTAGCGTTGGAAACCGGCAGTTGGATATTACCAATTCGATCACTGGTTGTTAAGTCAGAAAACTGATTTATATTGATTCCACTGTTGTTATCTGATTCAAAACCATGTCAGCAACGGGAGATTGCTGAATGATAACGGTTCCGCAGTCACGGCGTCACTTTGATCCGTAAGAACATTCGGAGTTTTGCTGAGCATTGCGTTTCTGGTGTCCTCTGTTAAGATTTAAAGACTGCCAGACAGTACTGTTGCTCAAAAAATGTATCCAAAAAAATTTACTGGTAATACACGTATCGGAAAGGGAAACTGAATCCAGTAATGAGTTGGCTTTTAATTACGAAACAAACACTGAAAGTAACTGCATCAGAAACCGTAGTTACGCAAACTCAAAATAACCTATCTAAGAAAGCACAAAATTCTTGTCTTGACCAATAATAATAGATACACATATCATAGAAACAGAATACACATGAAGTAAGTCACAAGCTGAAAAGGAATTACGCAAATGGTTAAACACTCTGCTAACTACTAGCTGTTGCTGTTTGCTGATGCAAAAAAATAAAAAAAAATAATAATATTCTAACTGTTTCAAAGAAAATCAAACGAACTTATCCTACAGAGACTGTCGCCAAATGTGAGTAATCTTTACTTGTGTGTGTGTGTGTGTGTGTGTGTGTGTGTGTGTGTGTGTGTGTCATCGTAAATACAAACCTGGGGATGTGAACTGACAACCTAAATGTGCTACTGCGCTCAGAGCCACATCACTTACATGAAATTGAAAAGAATCCTGTGTGTGTGCAGACCAATCTCATTAATAAGAAAATAAAGAAACAAACCAATACTTTCATGCTTAGTAGACTTGGTCAGTGCGAACGGTTTGAAATAGAAAAAAAACTGTATAGAAAGAACCAAATTGTAATGTCGATCTATACAAGAATGTAACCTGAAACAGACGAAAACTTCTGCACTGACACGCGGCCCTGGTAAAATAAAGAAACTGGCAGAATCTATACTGCTCAGAGGAAACGAAACAATCAAGTAGTGTGATTCTCTGCCGTAAAATGACGTCCCGACAGCAAGAGCAACACAGCATGACTCCGCAACAGCTAAAACAATACTGCTAAAAGCTAATTACAGTTGGTCCGGGGAAATTAGGTTCATAATCTTGACAGAGAATGCCAGTGAAACACGACTCAACCTATTACTAGTGAAATTTCAGCTAGGAAGGAACGTACCAAAGAAAATAATTATAGACTCTAATATGAATATTCATTTAATCTAATAACTTCTATGGTCAATAAATTAACTCAGAAGATCAATCAATAGAATAATTATTAAAAACTCAACTGTGACGCGGGTGAAGTGGATCAAAATCAAGTCTAATAGAGAAAAAAAACTTTTTGCCTCGTCCAATAATACCTTGTTCTTCATTTCAAAACATTTTTTATGTCCGTATGCTATCCAACCATTGTTCAGAGCTAACACTCCTCGTAATAAATCTGCAAGTCACATAGTTACAACAGTGTGTCCATGCAATACACTGCACACTCAATGAATCCCCGCCTGTTGCACACCGCAGCTATCCACTGCTGACTGTCCAAGTTTCTATGACTCCACAGCGCTGCCCTCGCAGACACAGATGCTGTTGCATAAAAACTGTTTCTCTTACCACAATTCTTCAAATATATCATTTTCCTTCACAAATACCAACACATGCAATAACATCATCAAAAAGTAACCGTCTTACACCACCAAGACTGTATACCTACGATACTATTTGCAGATAGCCAGTTATTATTGACAACAGTGAGAACAATATACAAACAGCAACTTATCAGCTAAAAGTAATCCGTGCTTCATACAACTTGTAGATAACTGATAATAAAAGAAAGGTGATAGCAATGTTGGAAGAAGTATGTTCAGGTCCAAAATTGAATTCTACGCCAACATCTACATAGATTCGTCGCAAGCCACCGTACAATGTTTGACGGAGGGTACCGAGTATCGTTACTAGGCACTTCCTTCGCTGTTCCACGAGCAAATAGAGAAAGGGAAAAACCACTGTATATGGGCCTCCGCACGAGGCCTAATTCCTCGTATCTTATCTTCGTGGTCCTTACGCGCAACTTATCTTGGCGGCAGTAGAACCGTTCGGCACCCAGCTTCAAATGCCGGTTCTCTAATTTTTTTTTCAATAGTTTTCCTCGAACAGAACGTCGCCTTCTCTCCAGGAATTCCCATGTGAGTTCCCGAAGCATCTCCATAACACTTACTTGTTGATCGAACCTACCCGTAGCAAATCTAGCAGCCTGTCCCTGAATTGTTTCGATGTTCTCCTTCAGTCCGACCTGGGAAGGATCCCAAACACTCGAGTAGTATTCAAGAATAGGTTGCAGCAAAAGCGTCCTATATGCGGTCTCCTTTAAAGATGAATCACACTTTCCTAAAATTCACCAAATTAATGGAGGTCGACAATTCACCTTGCCTTCGACAGTTTTCACATTCTCGTTCCATTTCTGATTACCTTTCAACGTTGCGCCCAGATATTTAAACGATGTGACTATGTCAAGCAGAATACTACTAATACTGTATCCGAATATTACAAGTTAGTTTTCCCTACACATCCGCATTAACTTATATTTTCCCACATTTAGAGTTAGCTGCCGTCCATCACACCAACTAGAAATTAATGAACAAACAGTAGAACAAGTAACAAATATTAAATAATCAGGCTGCTATATATTACATGAAAACGAAACCGATTTTCAGCGTAGAGAAGTTTAACCTAATGAATGGTTCTATTAGGCGAACCTTACAAGTGAAAGCAAGGAACGAGACACTTCTGAAACTCTACAAAACGTTACTCATTCCATGGTAGTGTATGGAAGCGAAACACTGATAACATCAGAAAAGTGTACAAAATAAATCATGAGTGCAGAAATGATAATCATCAGAAATGTAGTAGGATACACACGACAATATCTAAAATGGAAGACGGAAATAAGAGCAGAATCACGCTTAATGTGTCTAAATGGAAATAGAGAATACAGAAGAGAATGTAAAGAGTATATCAGTACAATGGAAGATGACAGAGTGCTAAAAATACTACACAAATACAAACCAACAAGACAAGGACAATTAGACAGAACTCAAACCAAATGGAGCGACTCAGACTAATATCTGTGCATAGGCTTAGTAGTTCAACTCTAACACGTTCAGAAGAAGAACGGACTGTGAGTCATGCATGGCTCGTGTTCCCGCCATCATGTATTTTACACCCTGTTTTTAACATACTTCCACCTCACTACTTTAATTTAAACTTCTACTGTCACTGAGTTGCTGCTTCGCCTGAGCGTGACCAGCGCTAGCAGCACGTATCGATATATCCCCTCTCGTAGTATCTTTACTTGACTGGTATTACTTCCTGGTCGTTGTCTGTTGTAAGGGAGTTGGGATCGCGAGGTCGGGCTACCAGTCAGTTGGAATGTGTCTGCATCGATGTGGCTCGCCCGACCATTGCCGCCACGCATCACTTGAGCTGGGCCACGGCCTTGCTGGATCGTCGGTCGGTCGTCCTGCCGGACGATGCGTTTTGGCTCGCCGATCGTTGATGAGTCGGCTGTGGGTGTGTGCATCGACTCCCAATTTGTCTTCATGTGTGTTTAATTACTGTTGGGTATCGTTCAGGTCTTCGTGCAAGTGTTGTCAGGTTCTGTGTGTGGTTGGCGTTATTTCCACGGATGACTATTTGAGATGTTGTCGGCAATTTGAGGACGGTCGGTCAGTTCCTGCGGACCAGGGAAGTTATCTCCGCACGGTGCAGTCGGCTGGGTCCGCTGGCGGTCCCTGAGCAGTGTCTGAGCCTGTGTGGAGTTGTCCGATCACTACGATCTTCGTGGTTCACCGACTCAGGACGTTAAAGTTGAGTAGCGGTTTCAACTACCCTAGCCATGTCCATTCATGTTGTGGCGGTCCGTTTCGGTGGTTCGCTGTTGGGGAGGTTTTCCTGCGAGCAACACCGAATGTTTCTCTTGCTAAAATTTAGCCGCCATGCACTGCAATTAAGTATATTGGTTGACTACAATTCGAGTGCACCAGCGGAATTTTCTGTCTTGTGGCCGTTAGTGTTCCGGTTACCTGCCCTGCCCACTAACGTAAATTCAGGCAGCGTCCTTTCTTCACCTGTTGTCGCTGTCCAATATGGTGTGTAATTTTGACAGCTAATACATATTTCATTGTGGATCATCACGTTAGTGACCTTTTGTGTTTGAGTTCTCATGTACTGATTGATGGCAGGCAAGTCAGTCGGTCCGTGGCCGTCCCCTGGTTGGGTTCCGACGGCTCAAGTGTAGTTGGGCTCACCACCTGTCTCACCTAAGTGAATGAGGGCAGACTGCCTCCTTGGAGGCTTGTGAGTGCTGCTGTCTTTATTGTCTTTCCCACCGGTGTTTAATTAGCGGTATCTGTTATCAGATACTTAAAATTTAAGGCTTATGGTTATGTGATTTTAAAATTTTGGAAAATTAATTGTGGGCTTTCAGCCTTGCAACAGCTTAAACATAGCGTTCTTCTGCCTTTAAAAGATTATGGTAATATACATTTCAAAATTTTGAAACTTAATTGTGACCTTCAGCCATTTGTATTGCACCTTGTATATGTTTGTTCTATCTACTTTGCCTTACAGCTTTCCACCTAGCTGTGATTTATGTTTTTTTTTTTAATTATTTTATTTGCTATTTTAATCGCAAATCTTGTTGATTTTTAAGACTTCTTGTTCAGAGGCCTTCAGTCGTAAAAAGTTGCATTTGGTAAAGGTTCGGCTATATGCCGCTTTGGTTTAAATGTGATATTAAATTACAATTAGAAGGTGACCTTATTTGGCCCTTTCGACAATCCTAATTACCTGCTCTGCCTAGCGGGCTTAGCGGGCGTTTCGGACTGACTGGTCTGAAAATCGTACTACATCTAGAGAACAATTGACACAGAAACTCTTCACAGAGATTTTGCAAATTTCGGAGACAAGACATCCTCATTCCGAATCGCAGGAGCTTCGCTAGCTGTCACAACTGCAGCGCTGCTAACGCAGTGGCTATACGAGAACGCAGGCTGGGCCCGGCTAAGTGATCACAGCGCCATCGCGGGCCCGTGGAGCGGCCGCCACCTCGCGTTACTGTGCAGCCCGGCGACTGGGCGCTCAGTCGGCCTTCAGCGAGCCTCCCGGTCCGCCAGTAATCCCCGCCGCCTGTATCGGCCGGAAGTAAGCCGTGCCGCCCCGCTGCCGCCGAGAGCACCGTAATTTAAACCCACGCGGGTAGCGGCGCTGTCGTCGTCCGGGGAAGTCCCCGGGATGACGTCCAGGCTCGCTAACGTGCCGCCGGCCAGCGCTAAGCTGATTAGGCAGGCGAGCTGCGAATTCCACTCTGCTCCCCATCACGGATCCTGTTCCTCGTACTTGACGCCACTGTCCCATTATAGTTCTGCTTGCCTGTCCATTCTAAACCACCAACCGCAAGGCAATGTCGGAAGTCCTAGCGGCGAAGGCGGAAATTCGGCCAAGCTCACTGCGGAGAAGTGAACCTAGGTAAGTTCAGTTCCTGAAAGAAATTTAAATTAAAATAGAAGCAGTATCTTCTACATTTACCTTTTAATATCAGGACAGTCAGTAAGTAACATTAGAGATAGTCATCTGTTTGCAGGTACAAACTAAAAGCAGCTACTCTAATGTTGTTAGAGGTATAGGATATCCTTCCATCAGTTTCTCGAAAATCATTGTTGTTGTGGTCTTCAGTCCTGGGACTGGTTTGCTGCAGCTCTCCATGCTACTCTATCATGTGCAAGCTTCTTCATCTCCCAGTACCTACTGCAGCATACATCCTTCTGAATCTGCTTGGTGTATTCATCTCTTGGTCTCCCTCTATTATTTTTACCCTCCACACTGCCATCCAGTACTAATTTGGTGATCCCTTGATGCCTCAGAACATGTCCTACCAACCGATCCCTTCTTCTAGTCAAGTTGTGCCACAAACTCCTCTTCTCCCCAATTCCATTCAATACATCCTCATTAGTTATGTGATCTACCCATCTTATCTTCAGCATTCTTCTGTAGCACCACATTTCGAAAGCTTCTATTCTCTTCTTCTCTAAACTATTTATCGTCCATGTTTCCTTTCCATACATGGCAGCACTCCATACAAATACTTTCAGAAACGACTTCCTGATGCTTAATACTCGATGTTAACAAATTTCTCTTCTTCAGAAACGCTTTCCTTGCCATTGCCAGCCTACATTTTATATCCTCTCTACTTCGACAACCTCATTTCCGAATCTAATTCCCTCAGAATCACCCGACTTAATTCGACTACATTCCATTATCCTCGTTTTGCTTTTCTTGATTTTCATCTTATACCCTCCTTTCAACACACTGTTCATTCCGTTCAATTGCTCTTCCAAGTCCTTTCCTGTCTCTCACAGAATTAAAATGTCATCAGTGAACCTCAAAGTTCTTATTTCTTCTCCATGGATTTTAATGCCTACTCCGCACTTTTGTTTTGTTTCCTTTACTGCTTGCTCAAATACAGATTGAATAGCATCGGGGAGAGGCTATAAACCTGTCTCACTCCCTTCCCAAACACTGATTCCCTTTCATGTCCCTCGACTCTTATAACTGTCATCTGCTTTCCATACAAATTGTAAATAGCCTTTCGCTCCATGTATTTTACCCCTGCCACCTTCAGTATTTGAAAGAGAGTATTCCAGTCAACATTGTCAAACGCTTTCTCCAAGTCTACAAATGCTAGAAATGTAGGTTTGCCTTTCCTGAATCTTTCTTCTAAGGTGCGTCGTAGGGTCAGTATTGCCTCACGTGTTCCAACATTTCTACAGAATCCAAACTGATCTTCCCCGAGGTCGGCTTCTACCAGCTTTTCCATTCGTCTATAGTTTTATTTACAGGGTGTTTCAAAAATGACCGGTATATTTGAAACGGCAATAAAAACTAAACGAGCAGCGATAGAAATACACCGTTTGCTGCAATATGCTTGGGACAACAGTACATTTTCAGGCGGACAAACTTTCGAAATTACAGTAGTTACAATTTTCAACAACAGATGGCGCTGCAAATGATGTGAAAGA
Organism: Schistocerca cancellata; assembly: GCF_023864275.1. Lineage (NCBI taxonomy): Eukaryota > Metazoa > Arthropoda > Insecta > Orthoptera > Acrididae > Schistocerca > Schistocerca cancellata. Next base: position 698,952,462 of record NC_064626.1, read on the forward strand.
TGTAGAAGACAACGCAGTCTGTGGGTGCGCCATTCTGTACGTCGTCTTTCTGCTGTAAGCGTGTGCTGTTTACAACGTGCAAGTGTGCTGTAGACAACATGGTTTATTCCTTAGAACACAGGATTTTTCTGGTGTTGGGATTCCACCGCCTAGACCACAGTGTTGTTGCAACAAGACGCAGTTTTCAACGGAAGTTTAATGTAACCAAAGGACCGAAAAGCGATACAATAAAGGATCTGTTTGAAAAATTTCAACAGACTGGGAACGTGACGGATGAACGTGCTGGAAAGGTAAGGCGACCGCGTACGGCAACCACAGAGGGCAACGTGCAGCTAGTGCAGCAGGTGATCCAACAGCGGCCTTGGGTTTCCGTTCGCCGTGTTGCAGCTGCGGTCCAAATGACGCCAACGTCCACGTATCGTCTCATGCGCCAGAGTTTACACCTCTATCCATACAAAATTCAAACGCGGCAACCCCTCAGCGCCGCTACCATTGCTGCACGAGAGACATTCGCTAACGATATAGTGCTCAGGATTGATGACGGCGATATGCATGTGGGCAGCATTTGGTTTACTGACGAAGCTTATTTTTACCTGGACGGCTTCGTCAATAAACAGAACTGGCGCATATGGGGAACCGAAAAGCCCCATGTTGCAGTCCCATCGTCCCGGCATCCTCAAAAAGTACTGGTCTGGGCCGCCATTTCTTCCAAAGGAATCATTGGCCCATTTTTCAGATCCGAAACGATTACTGCATCACGCTATCTGGACATTCTTCGTGAATTTGTGGCGGTACAAACTGCCTTAGACGACACTGCGAACACCTCGTGGTTTATGCAAGATGGTGCCCGGCCACATCGCACGGCCGACGTCTTTAATTTCCTGAATGAATATTTCGATGATCGTGTGATTGCTTTGGGCTATCCGAAACATACAGGAGGCGGCGTGGATTGGCCTCCCTATCCGCCAGACATGAACCCCTGTGACTTCTTTCTGTGGGGACACTTGAAAGACCAGGTGTACCGCCAGAATCCAGAAACAATTGAACAGCTGAAGCAGTACATCTCATCTGCATGTGAAGCCATTCCGCCAGACACGTTGTCAAAGGTTTCGGGTAATTTCATTCAGAGACTACGCCATATTATTGCTACGCATGGTGGATATGTGGAAAATATCGTACTATAGAGTTTCCCAGACCGCAGCGCCATCTGTTGTTGAAAATTGTAACTACTGTAATTTCGAAAGTTTGTCTGCCTGAAAATGTACTGTTGTCCCAAGCATATTGCAACAAACGGTGTATTTCTATCGCTGCTCGTTTAGTTTTTATTGCCGTTTCAAATATACCGGTCATTTTTGAAACACCCTGTATGTACATTGGAGACATATTGAAAGCATACAAAATCTTAAATCGTAACTCAGTTATTTAAAAAGATTAATTTTTTTGCATATCAGATGTCAAATCTTAAAACTGTGTAGTTATCATTCATTATGACCCCATTTCTCGCACTAGTTGCTTCGTAAGTAAGATACACTTCAGTTCTGAAGTTCCGTAGTCAATCTGAGTTGTGGGTAAATTTTACTTGTGTGACTCAAACCCCACTTGCACCATACAAAACTCTAGATAAATCGGAGATTATAAGGGAAACTACAAATCTTCTGCCTGAAATAAACTTTCGTTGATATCAGGGCACAAAAGATAAGTAAATATATGTTGAGCTTACAGTTCTCAAATATTCCTTAAATGTTGTAACGTACCCGTTACTCGGTGTAAGGTGTACTTTGTGATTGAGTAATCTCCGTTCGCTTCCCACTGGAGAAGAACATTTCGGAGGTTCAACCTACAAGATGTGCGGCAGGGAAATGAGCTGAGCGATGCCCACTGCAGGAACAAGACACTGATCATTTATATACTGCTGATTACATTATAGTGTGCGTCGTATGTAGAGGCGGAGAGTCAACGACCACTGTAATTGACTTCACGCCTTTTCGGAACTGGAATATATGTAATAATAAACGTAATAAAATAACATGTCACATCAGAAACCACATTTTGTTACAATGAAGCAAATATTCTCATACAAAGCTCTTACATCTGTTTGTCAAAGTAATTCTCTTAACGTTTGTGTTATTGTCTGAAAATAGGCAATGCTGTGAATTAATTGAATATGTGTGCTATCCACATCAAATGTGTCCTGCGCTGACCATAGAATTTCATTTCGCCGACAGCCGCAGCATATATCACAAAAAAGCAGTAAAGATAACAGCATTAAAATTTTGTGTGGTCTATACAATGACTGTGACTGTGTAAACGACAAAATGTTTTATAAACGACTTATAAAAGTAAAACTTCAGGTAATAAATATGTTTCATCACATGTGGATCTAACAAAATGAAAGAATAACATTTAACACCATAATAAAATGAACTGGGGAGATTTTATCGAATATTATTATTGCATATTTACCTCCACTGTTGTAGCAAAAGCATGCAAATGACCTTCCACGTAATGCAAAGAAATAGAATTAGTTCATTTAGCCGATGACGTAAGTATTTTCTGTAACTATAAAAGATGTATTGGTCAACATTAACTTGGTACTGAAATAAATTCCAGTTGACCTGTAGGGACAGAGATTCTGTTTTCTTAAAACAGTATTTTTCTTAGTTACAGACGAATTGTGCATTCATTTCTGTAAGGAAATGACAAAGGATTCAACACCAGACGTACAAATGTCATATCGACTAATGTGTTTTGGACATTACTAATGACACTATTTTCGCACCAGAAAGAATAAGTCCACAAGTTTTTCTATGCTGCTTATTTTAATAAAAGACTGTAGTAAGGAATGGTAGTTCGGGAAACACTTCATTAAGAAAAAACGTTTTCACTGGAGAAATGTAAAACACAATCAGTACGTCATGAACTGTGTACGAACTTCAGAATCAGGAAGCACAGACAGCTACCAAAGTCATCGATCACTAACCTAATGAATTAAAATAAATGAAAGAATGAAGCTGAGAAGTTTCTTCCATGGAATTAATATCTCACAAAAGAAATAAATATTCTAAAATAATTATATTCTACACAGTTCAAAGAATTGTACAATATTACAGTTAATTAGTTTTAGACTCTCTTTCACAGCTTCATCAGCATTGCTGCTAACACTTCTGAAGTATTGGAGATTGACAGTGTGAGGTAACCTTCATCACAGAGATTGTCACTTTACACCAAACGTGGAAACGAGCAATCAAGTTCCATTCGATAGGGTGTAACACATAATTTAAAACCATGATCCCATTACTTTGATTTGTAATTCGTTATTAATTATGGAGCACATAGTGATGCCAGAGCTTCATCTGTAATTGCTGCGATCCACATCTAGCGGAAAACTCGTGCAAAGTCCATCCGAAACACACATATCAAGTTCTGGAACGTGTCCAGCGACACAGTAGTCTAGTGTAGCAATACGAGCTGGACAAAAATTCTAAGTGTAGTTAATTTTGTGAAATGGAACTGACTTCCTCAGTGTCAGGTTACAACACTATTTTCTAGAGATCTTACGTGAACGTGTGCCAACATCTCATTAATTTTTCTAAATAATAGATGTAAAATCAAACTATTTCCTATGCTTTTCTGATAACTGATTAATACACTCCTGGAAATGGAAAAAAGAACACATTGACACCGGTGTGTCAGACCCACCATACTTGCTCCGGACACTGCGAGAGGGCTGTACAAGCAATGATCACACGCACGGCACAGCGGACACACCAGGAACCGCGGTGTTGGCCGTCGAATGGCGCTAGCTGCGCAGCATTTGTGCACCGCCGCCGTCAGTGTCAGCCAGTTTGCCGTGGCATACGGAGCTCCGTCGCAGTCATTAACACTGGTAGCATGCCGCGACAGCGTGGACGTGAACCGTATGTGCAGTTGACGGACTTTGAGCGAGGGCGTATAGTGGGCATGCGGGAGGCCGGGTGGACGTACCGCCGAATTGCTCAACACGTGGGGCGTGAGGTCTCCACAGTACATCGATGTTGTCGCCAGTGGTCGGCGGAAGGTGCACGTGCCCGTCGACCTGGGACCGGACCGCAGCGACGCACGGATGCACGCCAAGACCGTAGGATCCTACGCAGTGCCGTAGGGGACCGCACCGCCACTTCCCAGCAAATTAGGGACACTGTTGCTCCTGGGGTATCGGCGAGGACCATTCGCAACCGTCTCCATGAAGCTGGGCTACGGTCCCGCACACCGTTAGGCCGTCCTCCGCTCACGCCCCAACATCGTGCAGCCCGCCTCCAGTGGTGTCGCGACAGGCGTGAATGGAGGAACGAATGGAGACGTGTCGTCTTCAGCGATGAGAGTCGCTTCTGCCTTGGTGCCAATGATGGTCGTATGCGTGTTTGGCGCCGTGCAGGTGAGCGCCACAATCAGGACTGCATACGACCGAGGCACACAGGGCCAACACCCGGCATCATGGTGTGGGGAGCGATCTCCTACACTGGCCGTACACCACTGGTGATCGTCGAGGGGACACTGAATAGTGCACGGTACATCCAAACCGTCATCGAACCCATCGTTCTACCATTCCTAGACCGGCAAGGGAACTTGCTGTTCCAACAGGACAATGCACGTCCGCATGTATCCCGTGCCACCCAACGTGCTCTAGAAGGTGTAAGTCAACTACCCTGGGCAGCAAGATCTCCGGATCTGTCCCCCATTGAGCATGTTTGGGACTGGATGAAGCGTCGTCTCACGCGGTCTGCACGTCGAGCACGAACGCTGGTCCAACTGAGGCGCCAGGTGGAAATGGCATGGCAAACCGTTCCACAGGACTACATCCAGCATCTCTACGATCGTCTCCATGGGAGAATAGCAGCCTGCATTGCTGCGAAAGGTGGATATACACTGTACTAGTGCCGACATTGTGCATGCTCTGTTGCCTGTGTCTATGTGCCTGTGGTTCTGTCAGTGTGATCATGTGATGTATCTGACCCCAGGAATGTGTCAATAAAGTTTCCCCTTCCTGGGACAATGAATTCACGGTGTTCTTATTTCAATTTCCAGGAGTGTACATTAAAAAATGGTTCAAATGGCTCTGAGCACTATGCAACTTAAATTCTGAGGTCATCAGTCGCCTAGAACTTAGAACTAATTAAACCTAACTAACCTAAGGACATCACACACATCCATGCCCGAGGCAGGATTCGAACCTGCGACCGTAGCGGTCGCTCGGTTCCAGACTGTAGCGCCGCCTAGAAACGCACGGCCACTCCGGCTGGCTAATTTACGTCACTAAGGTCTGTGGTTCTAAGTCAATGCACTCAAAAGATTCGTCCATTTATGTCATATTTTGATATCGCGAACTCACTCATCAAAATCTATATGGTACTTTACGTTGACATAGGATCATGAAATTTGGCAATAAGCAAAGTTTCACAGTAGAAGTAAAAAAAGAAATTAGAAATTGTTAAATTGTAAGTATATCGCATGAAACTGTCTTTTGCGATTTGAACATACATTGCATTCATTATCCGTCAAAAGCGTACTTGACGGTCATTACTGCATGCAAACATAAAATGTAGATTTGTAGTCACGTTTTGATAAGTAAATCAAAAATGTTTCATTAAATTTTCTCTCTCTACATATATAAATTGAAGTCTCTTACCTGCTTCTTTTCGTACGCCTGGACTAGTTTAAGAAATTGCTGTAGAGATTTTGATACAGTGTTGGAATTCCCGGGACCAGTATATTGCCAGGATAGATATCGATAACAGGAAAAAATCGTTGAGATTCTCGAATGCCAAGCTGGATGAACTGTATGTATACATAATGAAGTTTGTGCGGAACCCTCAGTGCGTGAGTCCTGCCCGCACTTGGCCAATTTTTATTTTGATATTGCAAGAGCCTCCTAGTCTCACAGGTATTCTGATGTGCAGTTGTTTGCGAATGTATAGACGTGGCATGCGAATATGAGCTCTGCTGGCGGACAGAGGGTAGCGGGAGGCCGGTGTGTGGCCGGCCGGAAGGCGTGGCGGCAGGGCGGAGCGATGTGTGGGTGTGCTGTAAACCAGCCTCCGCCGGCGCGGCCACTTTGCATGGAAATGCCCGTCGCTAATGCATGCGCGCGCGCGGCCCGTCCGTCACCTCACGGTCTGCACATACGTGCAGCCAGACGATGGCTAATCTTCGGGTGAAAATGAGCGGAACGAAAGCTATTAACACTTAGCCATAAGAAAAATTAACTGTGTAACTGACGTCTGCAGACGTGAGCTAGCCCCAGATTGTGTACTAATATCGTATGGGAAAGACAACTACCCATAATGTTCCGTATGAGCTAGAATTTCTCTGAATGTCCCTTTACGGAAACTTTGCGAAGCTATAGATAATTATCAGCCTAAACATTATGACCATTATATTGGGAGAGTCCGTAGAAAATGTAGTCCATTAACAAAGGAGATGGCTTACAAAACACTCGTTCGACCTATACTTGAGTATTGCTCATCAGTGTGGGATCCGTACCAGATCGGGTTGACAGAGGAGATAGAGAAGATCCAAAGAAGAGCGGCGCGTTTCGTCACAGGGTCATTTGGTAAGCGTGATAGCGTTACGGAGATGTTTAGCAAACTCAAGTGGCAGAATCTGCAAGAGAGGCGCTCTGCATCGCGTTGTAGCTTGCTGTCCAGCTTTCGAGAGGGTGCGTTTCTGGATGAGGTATCGAATATATTGCTTCCCCCTACTTATACCCCCCGAGGAGGTCACGAATGTAAAATTAGAGAGATACGAGCGCGCACGGGGGCTTTTCCGGCAGTCGTTCTTCCCGCGAACCATATGCGACTGGAACAGGAAAGGGAGGTAATGCAGTGGCACGTAAAGTGCCCTCCGCCACACACCGTTGGGTGGCTTGCGGAGTATAAATGTAGATGTAGACCACCTACTTAATATCTTCTTTGTCCGTCTTTGGAATGGAGTACATCACTGATTATGCGAACCAGGGATTCGACAATTTGTTAGTAGGTTTGTGGAGGTATGCGAGTTTAGAAGTCTATGCACAGGTCAATTCGCGTAAAGAACGGGACGCTGACTTCAGTACGTGTTGCTCGCGCCCGATAGTGAGCTAGAGGGGTTCTATAGGATATACATTGGGCGAATTTGGTCGCCAGGACATCAACGTGAGTTCACTATAATGCTCCCCGAACCACTGTAACACGTTTCTGGCTCCGAGACACAGATAATTATACCGGTGAAACACGCCATCGCTGTCGGGGAAGACATCAAGTATGAAGGGTTGCAGGTGGTTCGCAGCAGTCAACGTGTCTTCGATTACTATCACAGGTCCCATGCAAGCGCAGGTGAATGTCTCCATAACATAACACTGCTCCCATCAACCTGGGCCCACGGAGCACTGCACGTTCCTAGTCGCCGTTCATCTCGATGACGGCGTTTGTGGAGACGACCAGTGACCTGTTGTTGTTGTTTCGGTCTTCAGTCCTGAGACTGGTTTGATGCAGCTCTCCATGCTACTCTATCCTGTGCAAGCTTCTTCATCTCCCAGAACTTACTTCGACCTACGTCCTTCTGAATCTGCTTAGTGTATCTACGATTTTTACCCTCCACGCTGCCCTCCAATGCTAAATTTGTGATCCCTTGATGCCTCAGAACATGTCCTACCAACCGGTCCCTTCTTCTTGTCAAGTTGTCCCACAAACTCCTCTTCTCCCCAATTCTGTTCAATGCCTCCTCATTAGTTATGTGATCTACCCATCTAATCTTCAGCATTCTTCTGTAGCACCACATTTCGAAAGATTCTATTCTCTTCTTCTCCAAACTATTTATCATCCATGTTTCACTTCCATACATGGCTACACTTTATACAAATACTTTCAGATACGATTTCCTGACATTTAAATCTATACTCGATGTTAACAATTTTTTCTTCTTGAGAAACGCTTTCTTTGCCATTGCCAGTCTACGTTTGATATCCTCTCTACTTCGACCATCATCAGTTATTTTGCTCCCCAAATAGTAAAACTCTTTTACTACTTTAAGTGTCTCATTTCCTAATCTAGTTCCCTCAGAATCACCTGCCTTAATTCGACTACATTCGACTACATTCTGCGTTTTGCTTTTGTTGATGTTCATCTTATATCCTCCTTTCAAGACACTGTCCATTCCGTTCAACTGCTCTTCCAAGTCCTTTGCTGTCTCTGACAGAATTGCAATGTCATCGGCGAACCTCAAAGTTTTTATTTCTTCTCCATGGATTTTAATACCTACTCCAAATTCTTCTTTTGCTTCCTTTACTGCTTGCTCAATATACAGATTGAATAACGTCTGGGATAGGCTACAACCCTGTCTCACTCCCTTCCCAGCCACTGCTTCCCTTACATGTCCCTCGACTTATAACTGCATCTGGTTTCTGTATGAATTGTAAATAGCCTTTCGCTCCCTGTATTTTACCCCTGCCACCTTTAGAATTTGAAATAGAGTATTCCAGTCAACATTGTCAAAAGCTTTCTCTAAGTCTACAAATGCTAGGAACGTAGGTTTGCCTTTCCTTAATCTTTCTTCTAAGATAAGTCGTAAGGTCAGTATTGCTTCACGTGTTACAACATTTCTACGGAATCCAAACTGATCTTCGCCGAGGTCAGCTTCTGCCAATATTTCCATTCGTCTGTAAAGAATTTTCGTTAGTATTTTGCAGCTGTGACTTATTAAACTGATAGTTCGGTAATTTTCACATCTTTAGACACCTGCTTTCTTTGGGATTGTAATTATTATATTCTTCTTGAAGTCTGAAGGTATTTCGCCTGTCTCATACATCTTGCTCACCAGATGGTAGAGTTTTGTAAGGACTGCCTCTCCCAAGGCCGTCAGTAGTTCTAATGGAGTGTTGTCTACTCCCGGGGCCTTGTTCCGACTCAGCTCTTTCAGTGCTCTGTCAAACTCTTCACGCAGTATCGTATCTCCCATTTCATCTTCATCTACATCCTCTTCCATTCCCTTAATATTGTCCTCAAGTACATCGCCCTTGTATAGGCCCTCTATGTACTCCTTCCACCTCTCCGCTTTCCCTTCTTTGCTTAGAACTGGGTTTCCATCTGAGCTCTTGATATTCATATAAGTGGTTCTCTTTTCTCCAAAAGTCTCTTTAATTTTCCTGTAGGCAGTATCTATCTTACCCCTAGTGAGATAAGCCTCGACATCCTTACATTTGTCCTCTAGCCATGCCTGCTTAGCCATTTTGCCCTTCTTGTTGATCTCATTTTTGAGACGTTTGTATTCCTTTTTGCCTGCTTCATTTACAGTGTTTTTATATTTTCTCCTTTCATCAATTAAATTCAATATTTCTTCTGTTACCCAAGGATTTCTACTAGCCCTCGTCTTTTTACCTACTTGATCTTCTGCTGCCTTCACTACTTTATCCCTCAGAGCTACCCATTCTTCTTCTACTGTATTTCTTTCCTCCATTCCTGTTAATTGTTCCCTTAAGCTCTTGCTGAAACTCTGTACAACCTCTGGTTTAGTCAGTTTATCCAGGTTCCATGTCCTTAAATTCCCACCTTTTTGCAGTTTCTTCAGTCTTATTCTACAGTTCATAACCAATAGATTGTGGTCAGAGTCCGCATCTGCCCCTGGAAATGTCTTAAAATTTAAAACCTGGTTCCTAAATCTCTGTCTTACCATTATATAATCTATCTGATACTTTTTAGTATCTCCAGGATTCTTCCATGTATACAACCTTCTTTTATGGTTCTTGAACCAAGTGTTAGCTATGATTAAGTTGTGCTCTGTGCAAAATTCTACCAGGCGGCTTCCTCTTTCATTTCCTAGCCCCAATCCATATTCACCTACTACGTTTCCTTCTCTCCCTTTTCCTACTCTCGAATTCCAGTCACCCATGACTATTAAATTTTCACCAGTGACCTAGTGTAGCAAAAATGTGACTCACCCGGAGAGCCGACACGTTTCCATTGATCGACTGTCGAATCCGGATGGCCCCGTGCCCACTGCAATAGTAACTGACGATGTCATTGGGTCAACATGTGAACATGTCTGCTGCGGAGCTCCATGCTCGACGGTACGATGAACGGTATACTCCAAAACACTTGAGTATGCATCAGCATTGTGCTATTTCGGCAAAGAGGCCACAGGTCACTATCAGTCCTGCTTTATGGGGCAGACAAACCTCCGAATCCCACTTCTGTGAAGAGTCGTCGACAACCGTTTAGCGCTTAGAGGCAGATTCACTGTCCTTCTACCTCTTGCCGTAGATGCTCACGACAGCA